>NW_027397089.1:473184-662881 GCF_003265705.2 Callorhinus ursinus
GGGTGCTCCCGGCGTGGGGGCCAAAAAAACATTCGCCACATGTAATAAATGCACCTCCCCGCCCCCCCTTCTACTCCCCCCCCCCCCCCCCCCCCCGCCGAGACACTGGTACTCGGAGCACAGCAGATCTAGATTACAAAGATAGCTCCTGCCCTTCAGGGTCTCCGAAAAGGATTAGAGTCAGCACTTAGGTGCTGCATGTTTAATTAGAAGGCTGCCCCTTAAGCCACAGCCATAACATTTACCTAATAGGCCTTATTTACAGAAAGACTAAGCTCCTGGGTCTATTGCCTCCTCCTGGGAAAGGTAACTGACTAAGATTTCTTTGTTGGTTTAAGTCCTGTGGGACTTATAGTCATAAGCCTATGTATAAATGCAGCCCACAGCAGATTCACTTTAGATGTAAGGACACACACAGACTGAAAGGGAAGGCATAGTGAAAAGATACTCCATGTCAGTGGAAACCAACAGAAAGCTGAAGTAGTTATATCAGACAAATTAAATTTTAAAACAAAGACTGCAATAGACAAATATGGGTCGTACATAATGATAAAGGGCTCAATCCAACAAGAAGATACAACATTTTTAAGTATTTATGTAGTCAACATAGGAGCACCTAAATATACAAAAGCAAATATTAATAGACTTAAAGGGAGAAATAGAGAGCAATACAATAGTAGTATGGGGTTTTAATACCCCACTGACATCATTGGATAAATCATCCAGACAGAAAAGCAACAAGAAAACATTGCCCTGATACCAAAATCAGACAGGGACACCACAGGAAAAGAAAATACAGGCCAATATGCCTGAAGAACATAGGTGCAAAGATCCTCAAGAAAATAACAGCCAACTGAATTCAACAATGCATTAAAAAGGATTACGTACCATGATCAAGTGGGATATTTATTCCAGGGATGCAAGGATGGTTCAACATCTACAAATCAGTCAGTGTGATACACCATATTAATGAATTAAAAGATAAAAATTATACGATCATCTCAAAAATGCAGAAAAATCATTTGACAGAATTCACCTTCCATTTATGATTAAAAACTCTTGACAAAATGGGTATGGAGGAAATGTACCTCCATACAATAAAGGCATATATGACAAGGCTACAGCTAATACCATGCTCAGTAACAAAAAGCTGAAAGCCTTTTCTTTAAGATCAGGAATAAGACAAGGATACCCACTCTTGTTACTTCTATTGGAAGTCCTCGCCAGAACAATTAGGCAAGAAAAGGAAATAAAAGGCATCAAAATGGAAAAAGAATTAGCAAAACTGTCACTATTTGTAGATAGCATGATATATTTGGAAAACTCTAAAGACTTCATCAAAAAACTGTAATAAACAAATTGAGTAAAATTTCAGGATACAAAATTAGTACACAAAAATCTGTTGTGTTTCTATGCATTGATAAGAAACTATCAGAAAATAAAATAATCCCATTTACAGTTGAATCAAAAGTAATAAAATTCCTTGGAATAAATTTAGCCAAGGAGGTGAAAGACCTGAATGTTGAAAACTGTAAGACATTAATAAAAGAAATTGGAGAAGATGCAAATAAATGGAAAGATATACTTTGCTTTATAGATCGGAAGAGTCAATACTGGTAAAATGTCCATACTACTCAAAGCAATCTGTAGATTCTGTGCAATCCCTATCAAAATTCCAGTGACATTTTTCAAGGAAATAGAACAAATCATCCTAAAATTTATATGGAACCACACACACACACAAATCCCAAATAGCCAAAGCAATTTTGAGATAGAACAAAACTGGATGCATCATGCTCCCTGATTTCAAACTATATGATAAAGTTATAATAATTAAAAATGTGTGTTATTGGCATAAAAACAGACACATAGAAAGAAGGAACAGAATAGGGAGCCCAGAAATAAACTCACAAATATATGGTCAATTAATTTACAACAGAGGAGCCAAGAATATACAATGTGGAAAGGACAGTGTCTTCAGTAAATGGTGTTGGGAAAATTGGATAGCCACATGCAAAAGAATGAAACTGAACCACTATTGTACAGCATACTCAAAAATTAAAGCAGATTAAAGACTTAAATGTAAGACATGAAACCATAAAGCTCTTAAAAGACAACATAAGGTATAAGCTTCATGACACAGGTCTTGGGAATAATTTTTTTTTAAATCTGACACCAAAAGCAAAAGCAACAAAAAGAAAAATTAAGTGGGATTATGTAATACTTAAAAGCTTCTGCAAAGCAAAGGAAACCATCAAGAAAATGAAAAGGCATCTTAGTGAATGGAAGAAAATATTTGCAAATCAAATGTGTGATAAGAGACTAATATCCAACATATATAAAGATCTCAAAAAACTCAATAGTGAAAAACCAAACAATGATTTAAAAAACCAAACAATCTGATAAAAAATTTTTAAAAAATAGACATTTTTTCAAAGACTGGCCAATAGGTACTTGAAAAGATGCTCAACATCACTAGTCATCATGGAAATGCAAATGGAAACCACAATGAGATATCAGCCTTATCCCTATTAGAATGACTACGAAAATGACAAGAAATAACAAGTGTTATTGAGGATGTGGAGAAGAATGAATCCTTGTGCTCTATTGGTCAGAATATAAATTGGTGTGTCCACTATGAAACCAGTATGGAGTTTCCTCAAAAACTTAAAAGTAGAACTACCAAATAATCAAGCAGTTACGTTTTTGGATATTTATCCAAAGATGACCAAAACATACTTTAAAAACCTATATACATCTTTATGTTCATTGCAGTATTATTTACAGTAGCCAAGATATTCAAACAACCTAAGTGTCCATCAGTGAATGAATGGATAAAGAATTGTTTTTACACACACACACACACACACACACACACACACACTGGAATATTTTCACCCATATAAAAAAATGAACTGTTGCCATTTGTAAAAACATGTGTGGACCTTCAGGGCATTATGCTATGTGAAATAGGTCAGACAGAGAAAGACAAATACTACAATGATCGCTCTCATTCAAAACAAAAGAAACAAAAAAACTTCATAGATAGAGAACAGATTGGTGGTTGCCAGAGGTGGAGTGGGTAAATGAATAACGAAATGGGTAAAGAAAGTATACATTTATTTTAAAAATAAAACACCTTTTCGTATAATGTGTATTGGTAATTTGCATTTATAACCTGAAATTGTTCATTGTAAAGCTAAATCTTCTGAGGTGATTTTAAGGTATGGTTAATTATGTTTTTGCCACCAGAAGAGTCTGAACAGTGTCTTCTGGGAATTGTAATTCGTTGATAATGCTTCATTTTATGTTTCTAATGGGTTACTATTGGTAAATAACATTTTAATAAAATTCTTACTGGAATTGCTAGTTAGATTGATAATGTGTTAATAGCTGTCAGAATTTAGAGTTCTTTGAACTAGTATCAGATTCACTCATTTTAAAAGCAAATTTACTGGGTTTTAACATGTAATATTTTCCTTTGCCCATTTTCCAGTGCCCAATTTGCCCAATTTCCATTGCCCAATTTTCCCAATTTACCAGTGATAGAATAAACAAATACTTAATTTAATTTCCAAGTCAGAAACATGTTAACTGCTTTAATTTTTTTGAATAAAGGTAGAGATAATAACAAAAAGAAACCATAATAATAGTTGCTACAAATGATAAAAAATTTCTTTCTTTGCTTAGTAGCCTCTAGACATTTCACTCTTGAGATTGTAAGAACATGTTTACTTTTCAATTATGTCACTCTACAGTAAGAATCTGTATGATTTGTAAGATTGACTACCTCATAAAAATGTCAATTCTTGGGGCGCCTGGGTGGCTCAATTGGTTAAACGACTGCCTTCGGCTCAGGTCATGATCCTGGAGTCCCGGGATCAAGTCCCACATCAGGCTCCCTGCTCAGCAGGGAGTCTGCTTCTCCCTCTGACCCTCTTCCCTCTCGTGCTATCTCTCATTCTCTCTCTCTCAAATAAACAAAATCTTTAAAAAAAAATGTCAATTCTTTATTTATATTTGACAGAAATTTCAAGTATTCCAACTCAAAATAAATTTAATAGGGAAGACTCATCCCACAATCTTGGGGTTTATTTAGTGTGAAATGGATATTTCTGAGTGTTGGTTAGTAAAGTGAAGACAAATAAATATTATCCTATACATTGTTTCATGTTGAAAATATTTCAGTGTTTAGATTGCTCAAAATATTTTTTCCCCTGAAAATAACTTTTTGGTGAAAGAGCATGAACTGAAGGTAGGTGAATGAGTATGTGTGAACAAGATGATTTTAAACTAGGTAGTGTCAATTATCTATGAATTTTGATTTTGCTTGTTTTCCTTTGCTTTTTATTTTAAAATATCAATTATTTAAAAATGTAGCATTGAGGCAGTGTAATACATAAATGTTGGAAATATTTTATTTCTGTTTATATATTGCAGTATATACAGAATTTAAATCCTTTCATATAAAGATATGAATCTGCAGATAGTGCCTCAGTAGACAGAAAAATGCAAAAACATTGAGCATCAAGAACAAATACACATGTTGTGCTTCTGTTCTCAGTAACAGTACTTGTTCAGGAAAATGTAATAATAGAATTTTATCTTAATAAAACCATTTTCATGAACTGTGGACACTGAAACATTCCTTTGGGTTAGATGAATGCTCCATATAACATTTTGTTTTGCCCCAGAATTTATATTCATTCATTCATTAAAAGAAAGTATGATAGGTGTCTGTCCCTGAACTTTCTCACCTTCTGGGTCCTCTGATCCCAGAATTGGACCCTGGCTGGGCCCAACAGCCTCCTCAAATGAGGTTAGCAACATCAAGGGGCATATCCTCAATGGTTGTGTTGTAGAAAGTTTCCATGTCCCAAGAGATCCTCTTGTCTTCTGTTGCTATGTTGATAACCACACCCTTAAGGGCTAAAATGTCTGCCATGACTAACTCTGTGGTTATAGTTTTCCCTGTTGGTGGGGAAGTCATGGTTGATGGCTGAAGCAGTATGCTGCACATCAGTGTCTGGTCCATATCAAGAAAGATGACAACTTCAGTATGAGAATGGGGAGACAGAAGGACTTAGGCATATATGTAGGCAGTCATAGGTCAAAAGGAAATATCACCTTGCCCCCACAGACATTGGGTATGCCAGATTTCATCTGGTTGCTATGTTTCTGCGTGTTGGGGGTCACTAGTTGGCCCCTGGTAGAGGGGCTTACCTTGGAAAAACATGCTATGTAACATCTATGAGTGATCAAATGGATATTTTGTGTAAAAGGACAGTAATGTCCTTGTATGGGCATTATTGGATGATGATAACTAGCATTCTATTAAGATCTTATCTTCAAACTTATGTAATTCGTTTATAAGCTCTTACCAGTATTATTGTTTCTTCCATGTGTATCGCTAACCTGCTGAGTCACTGAGCCATGAGACTTGAAGAACCAGGGTCTCTAACTCATGTTTCATCACTTACTATTTTGGGGGGATTATTTGTACTTTACATGTTTCTAAAAGCCTCTTTCAATTCTTGTATGTATGTGTGTAATGGGGTAGATACAAATTAATTAAAAGGTTACTTTATAAAAAATGCTAATAGCCAGGGGAAAAGGGGCAACATGATCACACTACACTTATGATGCTTATTTGATAGAAATTTATCAGTTTTTTGCAAGAAGTGTGGCTTTTCCTGGTATTGAAAGATGAGATCCAGTTTCCTCCATTGGTCCTTATAGAACAGACATTGTGATGTAGTAGGTCCACTCACCAGCAGATTCTGTAAAATAGTATAATTTGATTTCTTTCTTTCGTATTCTGATTAAAGGTCAGATTCAAAAAGGTGTTTTCAGTAAAATTCTGAAGGATATGCAATTCATTCTTCTTTAAAATTTTTTGAGATATAACTCACCATAAAATTGATGTTTATTACTTTTTATTTAGATAGTATAAATTTTATCCTTGGATCAAGGCTGGCTGTCAGAAAGTTACGTATTCCATGTAACTTTGGCCCATCAGCAATTTGCCTTTTCTCAACTAACAAAATGTTATTATGTCACTGGCTTGCAAGGAGAGTGAAAAATGGCTTTATGAAACCCCTTCCTAAGGTAGTTATATAATCCTAGTCTGTCCATAACCATTATTAGTGCCTTCTAAAATCTTTCCTATATGTTTATCTTCCTCAGAAAGCTTTGAGCCCTTCAAGGTAAGGGATTGTGTTGTTCTGATACTCTAGGAGTTTTGGGGACTTAGGAGAGTGCCTGATTTGTGGCATGTGCTCAATAATTTTGTTGTATGAAAGAATGAATTAAGGGAAATTCCACTCATTTTATGTTTCATATTGCCTGCAATTTGGAAATTGTACTTATTTTTGTTACTCTATTGGCCCATTTCTTCACCTGCTTTCAGTTGTGATAAGCAATATGTCATTCCTTATGGTTGGGATCAATGCAGTAGAGTGATAGGCAGTTTAAGCTTTGGATTCAGAGCTGGGTGTGAATTGTAGCTCTGCCGCATTTTAAATATGGGTTATTGGATATATTAACCTCACTTTTATCTCTTCATTTGGAAATGGGTATAAAGTAGAACCCACTTCATAGAGTGGTTTGTGAGGATTGAGACAGTGTGCCTAAAGTACTTAGTCTGGCATATAGTAAGTGCTTGATAAAACACGTTTTATCATAGTTGCTATTCAGATACTTTCTCTTCATGCTAAATAAGCCTGGTTTCTTGGGGTGCCTGGGTAACTTAGTTGGTTAAGCATCGACTCTTAATTTTGGCTCAGGTCATGATCTCATAGTTGTGGGTTTGAGCCCCCCCCCCACCAGTGGGGCTCCGCATTCAGCAGAGAGTCAGCTTGAGATTCTCTCCTTCCCTCTGCCCCTCCCCCTGATCGTGCGCTCATGCGTGCGTTCTCTCTCTAAAATAAATAAGTCTTTAAAAAAAAAATGCCTAGTTTCTTTATCCTGATTAAAGTCTAGTTATCCAGTAGTTCTCCTTAATTTCAGTTAGCTGAAGAAATATTTATGGCCTAGGGAAAATACATGTGGTAGATTAAACATTATCTGGTTAATAATGTCATCTAGCTACTAGGTTAAATTTTGCCTTGTATTATTAATTATGGGGATCTTTTTTCTTATGTTGAACTTCTATTGTATTACCTAGTTATTTGGCCTCAACAAAAACCTTCTAAAATTTCAGATGGTTGATATCTTAAGAATGTTACATTTGTTGAAGAAACCAGAATCATTTTTACTTCAGACTAAATTCATTTTGTGATTATGTGCAGAATTTCAGCAAATCTAATTTTATTTATAGACCTTTATGTCCCAGTGGTGCTAAAATAATAAAGTGAATTTTGTAAGATCATAGTTTCAATAACTGTGAACATCATTATGTCCCAAGAATAGAGTGCTGACTTAAATGTCAGAAGACTTTCATTCTTATTTTGATTCCCTTGGTTATTAATTTGTGACCTTGGGCAAGTCATTTAACCTCACTCTTTTTCATTTTCCTCATCTTTTCCTGCCTTCTCTACCTCACAGAATCATTATCAGAGTGAAATGAGAAAATATTTGGGGATGGTAAAAACTGTAGAAATCTAAGATTTTTGTGTGTGTTAATGGCAGTGTTCTGTGATGTTAATTTTTTAGACAAGATCGTAGCATAGGCTGAGGCCATGAAAATGTGTCTGTTCACCTGACTTTTTATTCCAGGTCAGTGTCAGAATTACTCAGGAAATGCTTTTAATGATTTGTTTTTTTATAGTTCCCTTTGAAAGAAAATTTTCAGAGTCATCACACAATAGCCTGGTATCTGTTGCCCTCGCCAGTATTTGTGGCCACTTAAGCATTGCGGTTCTTTTAGTTGAAGGCCCAGCTTAAGTAAGTGCCAAAGTCAGCAGATAGAGTTGTGGAATCTTGTTGAAAATGGCTGAATGTACCAATGTTTGTCCTTCTGTTTTCTCAGTCATGTTGATATTCATATGCATGTTAACATAATTTCTTGTAAATGTCCATGCCCTCCCACCTTGTTACCTTTCTTGATGAGGACCTGGAGCTTTTGAACCTTGAGTGCATTTCAGCCTGCATGCAGAGCTTGTTTCCCTTTCAGTATTTCCTAGTTTTTAGTGTTCCACTGAGACTGAGTGGAAGTGGAATGTTATGGGCTAAATTGTGTTCTTCCAAAATTGATACATTGAAGACTTAACCTCTAGTACCTGAGAATATGATTACATTTGGAGATAGGGCAGAGGTGATTAAGGCTAAAAGGGGTCACATAGGGGGCACCGGGGTGACTCAGTTGGTTAAGTGTCCAACTCTTGATTTCGGCTCAGGTCATGATGTCTGCTTAGTGGGATCGAGCACTGCATTGGGCTCTGCGCTCAGTGCAGAGTTTGCTTGTCCCTTTCCCTCTGCTCTTTCCCCCACTTTCTCTCTCTCAAATAAATAAAATCTTGAGGAAAAATTAAAGAGGTCATGTGGGTGGGCCCTACTCCACTGTGACTAAGGTCCTAGTAAGAAGAGGAAGAGACCCAGGGATGTGCATGCATAGACGAAAGACCATGTGAGGACAAGAGGAGATGCCAGGATGTGCTTGCAGAGGAAGACCACGTGGAGACACACAGAAGGCAGCCATCTACAAGCCAAGGAGAGAGGCTTCCAGAGAAGCTCAGTCTGTGGACACCTTGATCAAAACTCTGAGAAAACAAATTTCTGTTGCTTAAGGCTCCCAGTCTGTGCAATTTTGTTGTGGCAGCCCCAGCAAACAAATCCCGAGGCTCCCAGATCCTGAGTGCTGGGCATTCTCTGGGTGTGTTCACCACTGGGATTGTAAAAAAGACTCCATAATCCACATGTAAATGCAGTTTCAATTTGAATTTAGTAGAGGTTCACAGATTTTACAGTTTGTAAATTCTTTTTTTTTTTGAATGTAGAAGTGGTGGCAAAGCCACTTTTAGTCATGGAAAAGACTCTTGTCTTTGAGATAGTTTATTTAAAAGCTTACTTTACATCTTTCATAGTTTAATATACTTTTTTTACCTTAAAATTATGGAGGAATTAATGCAAATGGCTTAAAATCTCTTTAATAGACATCCACAAGCTAAGTTATTTTAGTTGTTTTTTATTTTAAATCCTTGCATTCCCATATTAGTTACAGCAAGTGTTTTGATGTTAATATAAATGAAACAGTCTAATTTATGTATGAAATTTTGGGGGGTGGATCTTCCACCTCATCCATTAATGATTTTTTACTTGGCTTAATTTTGGTTTTTAAATATTGAATCCTGTTTATATGCCTATTCATGGAAATGGCCATTTTATAAGTAAGATAATGATAATGTCTTTTCACACACAGTGCTGTAGAATTTTAAAATGCTTGCACCTGCATATCTCAACCCATTCTCCAAAAACCTTTTGGAGTTAACATTGCTCTCTTAATTTTCTAGGAAATGATTCCCAGAGGGGCTAGGATACTTTCTCAGTGTCACACGGTGGATTCATGGATCCCATGTTTTCTGAGTCCCCATCCATAGCTTTTTTTCTGTTTCTTAGACTCGGGGACACCAAGCCCCAAGGATTGAGAGACACATTTGACATGTGTGTACACATGTGCTGTGTGTGTGTGTGTGTGTGTGTGTGTGTGTATTTTCCCTTAACTTGTTTCTAGTTCTTCCCTTTTCTGGTAACTTTGTGGCAAGTATCTTACTATGGTAGTGGTGATGTGCATATTTTCTTTTCTTTTGGGTACTTATGTGTGCATGTGTGCACTTACACACATGTATGTATGTGCAGCGATATCAAAATACAGCTTGAAGCAGTGAAAAGATTAGGCTCATCATCTATAAGCTTGGATAGCAGGATGGGTGCAACTTCTGGCTGAAAATAAAATTTTAAGATGTGCATAGCTGTTACTTCTTATTTCAGTGGGTACTAAAATCTGTTTATGATAGTTAAAGGATAGGTCTTTAAAGGAAATTTGTTTCTCTGGAAACACATCACCTGTAATCTTCAACTCCTAAGGTAGACAACCTCTATGGAGGGTTATGTGTTAGTATTCAGATAATTATTAAGCTAACTCATTGTTCCCAGACCTAATACTAAATCCCTGTCTTTCACGTTTCCTAGCAACTGACTTACACGTGGAGGTTGCAGAAGGAAAGCCATCAGGGACTTGCTCTGCATTTCTCAAACAATATCTGAGAAATAGTACCCAGACTATATTGTTTCTCTTCATGGTTTCTACTAAAAGCTTGCCTTTTATGTTTATTAGCCTCTAAAAGAGGATAGTCATAGAGGATGAACATGAAAAATTGAGTAGTGATGATAAAACATCAAAGTCAAATTAGTGGAAATTTTCATTAGTAATTTTTTTTATAGTCATTGCTATTTTTGTATATCTTGAAATGATGGTTACTGGGATAAGGAGAGGAAATCAGTTCTGTTTTATATTTGAGAATTAAGATCTTTATTATTACAAAGTAATTCCTCTTAGATGCCTAATAAGTACTTTTTCATAATTGTAAAATAGGTTGCATGTTCAGTATTTCATTTTCTTAAAGGGAGGACTATGTACTATAACTCTTTGTACATACATCTGTGAATTTTAAACCTTTAGACAAATTGAGAAATGCTTTGTGAGCTAAATGATAATTTCATTACACTTAAGCAAAGAAAAATAAGAACCCAGTTCCAATTTCTCTTTATGAGATATTGATAGTAATTTGATGTTGTCAGTTTTAGCACATGTTGAAAACAAAAACTATGATTTTATACTTTTATGTATTGTATTTCTAATGTCATTTAATCTTACCACTTCATTTTGGTGGTCTAAAATGTAAAATATAATGACATTTACCTGTTATTAATACTAGGACGTAGCTATGAGAAAAAAAGTGCCTTTTGGATGACAATCCGAAGTGATGTCTCTTCCCTTCTGAACTGTCATTGTGCTGTTTGCCATAACTGACCTTAGGAAAGGGGATGGAAAGAAAAGAGTGTGGAGAAAAGGGGAAAAGAAAGCAAGGGGAAAATGGAAGGAAAGATGAAGCATAAGTAAAACAAACAAAACCATGGTTATGACTAGTGAAAGGTGAGGCAGTGGCATTGAGTGGAGCTCCTACACGTTTCTCCCTCTCACCTCTGTAAAAGTGATACTCTGTTGTTCTCTTGCCGGCATTGAGTTTGCTAACTGGCTAGCACCTGCCAGGGTGCGCTGGTGCTGTCCATGCAATATCCGGTGTGAAAAAAAGAAGAAAGGTAGAAAACATCATAATGTGAGTCCTTCAGTGTGAGCTGAGCACCATTTTTTTTCGTGTATCAAATGAAGACTTGGACCACATCAGGTCTTTCCCAAAAGTCACTCTGGGGGCCTGTGCTGATCCATAGAGCTTGCTTCCCTCCCTCCTTCCCTCCTCCCTCCCTCCCTCCCTCCCTCCCTCCCTCCCTCCCTCCCTCCCTTCCTTCCTTCCTTCCTTCCTTCCTTCCTTCCTTCCTTCCATCCATCCTGCCTTCCTTCCTTCCTTCCTTCCTTCCTTCCGTTTTATTTATTTGAGAGAGAGAGACAGAGCATGAGTGGGGGGAGAGGGAGAAGCAGACTCCCCACTGATCAGGGAGCCCCGCCCAGGACTCCATCCCAGGACCCTGGGATCACGACCTAAGCAGAAGGCGGACACTTAACCAACTGAGCCACCCAGGCGTCCCCATAGAGTTTTCTTTGGTTTTTAGCCAGCTTAGAGAACTAAGTATTCTATAGCTGGTTCATTATATAGTCTCAACTTCATGGGGTTCAAACGTTTTAAATGTTTTTTTTTAATGTTTTTTTTTCTCTACTCACTGAGTCCAACTGTGCTTTGTAGAACTGTTCTTTCTCATAGTAAAGCAGAATTCTCAAATTCTGTTCCCCATTTCTTTGTAAGTCCATTTGATTTAAAACTTCAGTTTCCTTTCTGAGTTAAGGCTTTGTCCTTCATCTCTGATGAGCTCAAAGTGGCATTGTTGCCTTGCCAAATGCCAGTTGGTCAGACCAGTTGGTTGCTGTGCCCTACCCCACCCTCGTCCGTTTCCCACCTATCACTCCTGCTGCCAGTAACGATCTACTTCTTCCTACTTCCTGTTTAAATAGACATGGGGGCAGGTTAGTAAGGATACCTCATAAATCCATGACTAGCTAGGCAATGAGGTACTGGTCTTTCCCATTCATGCAGGCACCTCCTGTCCTGATGGGTGATTTTCTTAATCCCTGTCTGTTGGTGTGGAATGTGAGGAGCACCCCTCTCTTTTCATATGTGCTTCTCTAGAATACAGCCTACTTAATTGCCCCTTAGTCCACCATTGCTTTGGATCCACTTCAATGCAAAAAAAAAAGATGTCCTCACTATGCTATTATTTTTCACGCATGAAAAAATTAGGCTGCCTAATATTCTTTCTTTGGATGGACTGCTTCTTATCCTAAAATCATACTCTTACTACTTTATAACTTTTTTATTTTATTTTGTTATGTTATATTAATCACCATACATTACATCATTAGTTTTTGATGTAGTGTTCCATGATTCATTGTTTGCGTATAACACCCAGTGCTCCATGCAGAACGTGCCCTCTTTAATACCCATCACTGGGCTAACCCATCCCCCCACCCCCCTCCCCTCTAGAACTCTTCAGTTTGTTTCTCAAAGTCCATCGTCTCTCATGGTTCTTCTCCCCCTCCTACCCCCCTCCTTAATTTTTCCCTTCCTGCTATCTTCTTCTTCTTCTTTTTTTTTTTTTTTAAACATATAATGTATTATTTGTTTCAGAGGTACAGGTCTGTGATTCAACAGTCTTACACAATTCACAGTGCTCACCATAGCACATACCCTCCCCAGTGTCTATCACCCAGCTACCCCATCCCTCCCACCCCCACCACTCCAGCAACCGTCAGTTTGTTTCCTGAGATTAAGAATTCCTCATATCAGTGAGGTCATATGATACATGTCTTTCTCTGACTGACTTATTTCACTCAGCATAACACCCTCCAGTTCCATCCACGTCGTTGCAAGAGGCAAGATCTCATTCCTTTTGATGGCTGCATAATATTCCATTGTGTTTATATACCACATCTTCTTTATCCATTCATCTGTCAATGGACATGTTGGCTCTTTCCACAGTTTGGCTATTGTGGACATTGCTGCTATAAACATCGGGGTGCACGTACCCCTTTGGATCCCTACATTTGTATCTTTGGGGTAAATACCCAGTAGTGCAATTGCTGGGTCATATGGTAGCTCTGTTTTCAACTTTTTGAGGAACCTCCATACTGTTTTCCAGAGTGGCTGCACCAGCTTGCATTCCCACCTTAAATGAAATTGTGACAGTAGATGGTAGTTGGTTTATTTTTGCTTCTGATGAAAAAAAACTGAAAGCTGCCAGCGCGTTATAGCTCACAGTCCTGATTTGGTAAGTCCACATGTCTTTCAGACATCCATTTTCCTCTTCTTTGATTTTGATCATGCTTAAGATCTGAGTAAGGTGCATCCACTATTACCTTAAGGGTGATTTTAAAAGGAGAGAGAAACAGCAGTTGTAGCAGGGATTACAGCTTTATCCCAAACACTGACCATGACTGAGGCTTCTTCCCTGGAAGCCTCAGTGGTGGCAGCATCTGGGACCTTGTTCAGGGCTGGCTAGTCTGGGCAGTGGAGCAGGGCGGGGGGTGAGGACAGCCCTCCGTGTGGGTGTGGAAGGCAGTGGTGAAGCGCCCTTCCTTCACAAAGCCAGTAACGGAGGGGAGTGGCCACTGCCTGAGGGAACCTGAACCTCAGGAGAGAGAGAGAGAGAGAGAGAGAGAGAGAGGGAGAGAGAGAGAGGGTTCCACCTGACAACTACCTGCAGGGATTAGCAGGGAATCAGCACAGGTTGTGGTTTGTTCCTTAGCCAAACTGTTTTGCAATGTTAGAAACACAGAGAAAGTGTTTTTGAATGATGCTAATGGCTGTTTATGAAATGTAGAAACAAATGCACAAATGAAGGAATGAGTGAATCTTGAGGGTGGGCAACGGAAGTGTAGGGGAGGGAGGGAGGGTTGGAGAGATGTTGCAATGATGAAAAAAGAAGACATGGGCCTTGATACCTAGGTTTATAAATTTAATACAGTTGAGACTAATCTGAGTGTGTGTGTGTGTGTGTGTGTGTGTGTGTATGGAGGGTTTAGATGTTTACGAAGCACTAGTATTTGGCTTTTACTAAAGCTTTTATCATAGAGACAGTTGGCACTGCTTAGGGTCTCTAAACTGTGATCAGTGCGTCCACTAAGTAAGGATGGTAGGATATTGACGTGTTCCTAGCACTGCTGCCACCAGGGGGCCACGTAAAGCCCCAGTGTCACACACACCTAGTTGTGTCCCTGGAAGGAGTTCCAGGAATCTCTTTGTCTTCTTTTGCGGTGTTTCTCCTAGCATTGTAACATCACAGCCACCATTTCCCAAACTTCATGCTTCTCTGGCAGGTGCTGAGATACTATTCCTAGAACTTGGTAAAACCAGACACGCGAGTATGGACACAGTTCGACTCGTACTTTTGATAATGTGTTAAGAACTCAATCAGGGGGAAATGCCCTGCTAAAACAGGAGCTGGAAGTTAAAATCTTAACCCTCTATGCAAGATACTCATTTCCTTATTATTTGAATTTTATTTATACGTTCATTGAGCATTTATTGGGTGCTCTGTGTGCTTGGGCACCTATCAGACCCTACGGATATTGTGGAGAAGAGAGGTAAGTCCCTGCTCTGGTAGAAAGAATTCATTTTCTAATGGGAAAAGGAGAAATGTACAAGAAAATAAATATGCATAAGACAGTTTCAGATAGTGAAAGGTAATATTTGAGAAATACGAGTCCAGAATGGCTGTAGATGTCTAGGACAGATGTATGACAATGGAGCTCTGAAGTTCTGGACGGTGAAAACTATGTTCTTCTCTTTGGTTTTCTTTTTAAAATCAGAATCCTAGTCCCCTCATATAGGGAAAACTCTAGGAGAATGAAATTGAACACTTGTGGCAAAAAAGAAAAAAAATAGTTGAGGGAACAATAAACATTACTGAGAGCAAGTTTACATTGTTTAGAGCTTAATGTATTTTACAGTAATTTTTTACCTGTAAAATTTTATTAGGGCTGTGGCAATTTTCTTATTGTTAATCCATACCCTTATCCTTTTCTGGATCTTGGGGATCACTTTCTTTTTTGGGGAATTCTCTCAGCTAGGAAGTTAATAGTCTTTCCTATAATGTATTCTTGTGCTTCAAGAAAATGTGCATATGGCAATGATATTTTTAGCCCTTTTCATGTCAGACAATCTTGAATCTTCTTTCAGAACCTAGTTTCAGTTTCATCTGTTTTGTGTAAATTTGTCTCGGGCACTCCCCATAACCACCCGGAGCAGGACATCCATTTTGGATTATTCACTCATTCAGAAAATATTTGTGGTTGCCTATTACTTACTGGCACAGTTCTGGGTCCTGAAGATTTAGCAGTATTCAAAAGGAAGCCCTCCTAAGGTTTTCTTTCTACTGAGGAGAGGTGACCAATGAACACAAAAACTTTGTGAGTGACAGGTGGTAATAAAGGTTAACGAGTAACAGTGATAAAAGTTAAGGAGCAGATAAAAGATGGTAGATGACAGTGGGGCAAAGGGGTTACACTTTTTTACAGGTTGGTCCAGGAAAGTCAGAAAGGTGGAGTGTGTTCAAAAAGCTGAAATAAGTGAGGAGAGTAAGCTGTGCAGCATGGCTAGAGCAGAACTGCTTGGAGGGCTTCAGGAGGTAAGGTCAGAAGAGCAGGTTATTAGGGACTATAAAGATTTCGGCTTTTATTCTGAAGGGGAAGAACACTGGAAGGTTATGAGCAGGGGACTGACCTGGCCGACTTGGGTTTATAAAGGTTCATCTGTCTCCTGTGTTCAGAATAGACTGGAGTGAGACAGTGGTAGACTCACGTCCCTTAACTGGAGGCTACTGGAGTAATTCAGGAACAAGAGGCCTACACCTACGTGATTGCCACAGGGAGAGTGAGAAGTGGTAGAGTGTAGAGTTGACATACTTACTTATGCATTGGAAGTGAGGTGTATGAGAAATAGAGGAATTAAAGATGACCTGAAGTTTCTACCTTGAGCATCTTGAAGACTGGGGTAGCCGTTAATTGAGAGAGACTGTAGGATGATATTTGAGACCATGATCTTTTGTACATGTCTCAATTATAGCATTTACTTCATTGTTTTGTCATTGTTTGTTGCTAGATCTGTCTGTCTGGGAAGATCCTTCAGGACAGAGACTGAATTTTACTTGACATTTTAATATTCTGTTCAGGGCAGCCTGGCCATGGTGTGAAGTTGTAGGTTTTCTTTGTGGGTGTGAGCAACTGGGTTTACTTACAGCTTCATGCAGGGAAAGCCGTTTCTCTTAAAACCAAAAAGTTACAATTTAAAAGCTTCCAAAGGGGGAAATCAGGTTGTTAAATATGCAGTTTATGGCCAGAACTTAAGATTTTATCGTCTCTAAGTATTTAAATCTTTCTTCCAATTGCTGTTACCCTTGTGCCTCTAAGAAATACTTTCCTTTGGGTAGCCCAACTCAGTACAGTCATAATCTCAGTATAAGTGACAGCTTTAATCCAGACTAATGCCCTGGGAGAAATAAACCTCATGTAAACTCAGATCTATAACCTGTTGGCTAATGTGCCTGAGATTTATGCTCTTTGAAAGTGGTTGGCTTGCTGAGTGTGACCTGACCTGGTGCCTGTCTGTAAATACTACCCCCTTCCTTTTTTTTTTTTTTTAATGTATTTTTATTTATTTATTTATTTTTGTCTGCTCTGGGTTAAATAAAGAAATTAAGAGTTTTTAGAAATCTATATAGCCATAGACAGTATAATTTTATGTCTATCGAATCTAATAAAATAAGTGCTTGTATTTTATGTGTCTTTTTTTCATTTCATTTTTCTAGTAATTTGTTTTTATTGTATTCAACAAAATACCAGTCTGCAACAAATTGGAAAATTTTTTTAAATTGGTCCATCAGAGATAATTTGAGAAACAGTGTACTGGTTCATTACATCAGAAGGCACTTCACCAGTTGAAGACTCAGCTAAATCAGTAATTCTCACAGAGGGGGGAATGGATCAAAATGCAGCCAGCAGGCATGGGCAGTATTTCCAGAAAATGTGTGTACTTGGGAAAAAAATTCTTCACTCTGTTTTTCACATCATGACTTATTGATGGGGGTGTGATATGGCAGTATGAAAAGAAGTAAAGAACCACCCTAGTGCAAGGAATATAAAAGAATTAGGGATTTGCTTAATACCTTGTTGATCTCAAGTCTGATGTTTTGGTGGGTAGATTATAAACAACCACTGCTGGGTTTTGTAAATATTTCCTTTTAACATCCAAATTTTAGGTGTGTCTTCATTTGTCAGGATGTTGTTTTATGGTTTTCTAAAAACAATCTGATCTTCAGCCCATCTATGCACCAAATACTTAACCTTGTTTCTTAGCTTCTGGAACATTTTGACTCCCTTGATTTATCTTTTTGACACTTCAAAAGGAAGTTATTAGGAAACACACTGTGAATTAATAATCATTTTGGTCTGTTCCTTACTACTTTTCTTAACCATTATTACCTCCCATGAATAATTTTATTTCATTTTTATTAAATAAGCAATGGTAGTATGCCTCACAGAATGCCAGTAATGGTTAACGTGGTGATTTCAGAAACAGACAATGAACGGATGTAAGGAACAGAAGTAAAAGGAGTTGTGGGAATTGTAGCAAACCATATGACACTAAAAAACAACGGGATGAACATATGTACAGACACAGTAAAGCACTGGAAAGACCAGCAGTGGTTTCCTCTAGGCTGTGAATTTTGAGATGGTCTCCCCTTGTAATTCATTATCTTGGAACTTCCTAGATTACTGACATTAACTGCATATTGTTACTACTCCTATTATAGGAATTTATTTACATATCACCCTGCCCTAAACATGTAAGTAACCTAACTATAGGTTAGAGAAGCAAAGTAGTGGATTTGGTATTCTAATTTGGATGTTCTTGCTTTTGAAGGGTTTAAAAATTACTGTCAAACTTTCTTCTTGGTGATTTCCCCAGGGACTACCTATCGATTCCTTCTTTGGTCTTTGTAAAGCTATATGACAGCAAGTCTCTACCAGTTAATGAACACAGGGAAAGCTATTTGTCTAAGGGCTGTTTGTTTCGCTACTTACAAATCTGTAAAGATGTTGACAAAAATCTCTCAATCCCTGTAGAATACTCTTAGTCTTAGTCAACAAGGGCATTACCCACCTAAAAAATTAAGTGAGAGAAACTATTGGCTACCTTTTAAGCAACATTACCAAAAAAGTAACTGATTTTGATTAAAAAATAATCACCCTAAAAAAATAATGAATGGAATATATTCACTGGATGTTAAGAATCCAGAATTTTTGCATTAAACCTTCATAATTACTGGAAGTAATGATTTCCTAAAAATTTCCTTTTTCTATATATAATATAGCATATTGTATACTAGTGTCAGTACCAGAAATTTACATTTGAACTCTGTAAAAACAAAAGGTAAGTCAAAAAAATTATTTCTGTATCTTTTTTCTTCATTAAACCCCTTGTTTATAAAAAGATTACATTTATTATTGCTCTATTATCCTATTTTGTAAACGGCTTATTAAACATTGAGTGTGACTCTAAAAGTACGCATTTCTTAACCAACCAAGAAGAATTTACCTTTTCCCTCATTTGGGGGAGAGACACAGTATTTTAGAGATGCTGCCATTTGTTGCTCAGAATACTTCTAATTTTATTAGAATTGCCTCAAGAGCCAGTTCTTGAGTCGCAAAACAGTATGTTACATTCACTCATTCAACAAATTGAATGCTTACTTGTATCAGTTCTCTCTAGATGCCAGATACACTGCGACAAAAACCACATGTTTACTGAGCTCATAGAACTTACAGTGGAGTAGGGGAGACAACAGTAATGAAAACACACATTAAATAGCTTTATTAGCAGTACTAAGACCTCTAAAGAAAGGAAACATGCTTAGGAAAGATAATTTAGAAAGGAAGGAAGTAGAAGTTTAAGGAAGGCAAAGGATGAGCAATAGGTTGGCGTAGTTTATTAATTTATAGATACTTCTTTTCATCTCAGATGCTTTTATTCAACGAAAAAGTCCTTTAACAGTAAGGTTTGCCTCTGAATGACTCCACTCCCTAAGGCCAATTTTTTTTTTTTTTTTTTTTTTTTTTTGCAAAGGATAAAGATTCGTGATTACTAAGTTCACTCAAAGTATGCCACTGGTTCTGAAGATGGTTCTAAAAGATTTCCAGAAATATTTTGACCTCTAACACCATCAGTAAAATAATTCCATAACCTTCTTCCCAAGGTGACTTTGAAGGAAGCAGGTTTGTACGTTTTGATATGTTTCTTCAAAAATCAGCCATATTTGGGGCACCTGGGTGGCTCAGTTAAGCGTCCGACTTTTGGTTTTGGCTTAGGTTACGATCTTTGGGGTCATGAGACTGAGCCCGGCCCACACTGGCATCTTCATGGGCGTCGGACTCTGCATCAGTGAGGAGTCTGCTCAAGATGCTCTTTCTCCCCCTCCTTCCTCCCCTCCTCCCACGCATGCACGCTCTATAAAATAAATAAATCTTTAAAAAAAAAAATCAGCCGCATTACTTCATAATCATTCTTGATGTAATGAGAATAGAAAAAGGCTGTACCTCTTTATAGTAAAGCCCCACTCCACTGCTTTTTCTTCTAGAGAAAGTGAAGACTGAGACAAAATAATCTCTGTAATCACGAATGAAGTTGTGTTTGTTCAGTGTCTAAAAGAAAGCAGAGAAACAGTTTGATACGTGGGAAGATTAGGGACTTTTTTGGACTTTGAAGTCAGATAAGCATTGACTTTAGCATGTACTAGCTCTTCGAACTTTGAAATGCTACATGGCCTCTCTGAGCCTTTGTTCTCTAATCTGCCAAATGAGATTAATACTATCAATTTCTCTGTACTTAGTAGTGCAGATGAATTTACATAGAGCTTGAATCTAGTAGATGTCAAATTATTATTAGCTCATGCCAACTTCCTCTTTCCAATCCCTTCAAACCCACTTTAACCACAGATGTCAAACCTAGTGAAATCCAGTCATGAGCTTAAAATACATAATGTTGTTTTCATGCTTTCCTTTCTGGTTTTTTAAATTTTAATTTTGGGTGGGAAAACATATTAGTGTGTTACACAAGATGACAGTGGGAGAGTTAAGGGCAGAGTAAGACAACTTATATGAGGTTTTCTAGAAGGAGATTTTATTCTCTATGTAATGATAAGACCCGAAAGCTTCAAGAGATCTAAGTTTCTAGAAGATGGGAGTTTTGGTCTGGGTAGTTGGAAAGTATTCAGTGAAAAAGTCTTCTATAAAATATTTCACAAGGGGGGCACCTGGGTGGCTCAGTTGTTAAGCGTCTGCCTTTGGCTTAGGTTGTGATCCCGGGGTCCTGGGATCAAGCCCCGCATTGGGCTCCATGCTTGGCAGGGGGCCTGCTTCTCCCTCTCCCTCTCCAGCTCCCCCATGCTTGTGTTCTCTCTCTCACTATCTCTATCAAATAAATAAATAAAACCTTTAAAAAAAATATTTCACATGGTAAGTCTATTTGGTTTCTCCCATTCAAATGATATATTTCTCATCAGAAGTTAAAACATTATTATAAGTAGAAACACCAGAAATAAAATTTATGAATTAAGCATTGTAACTTGGAATGAATCATGGAACTAATAAATGTGTTCAAATATATTCTACTTCAGCCAGCATATACTTTTCCTGTTCTCCACTCTCAGGTCATTAATTCACGCTTTGTGGCTCTTATTAGTGCCTACCATGATTTCAGTGCCTTACCATGCCTACCATGAGCCACCCTTTGTGGCTCTTATCAATGCCTACCATGATAAGTGCCATATACAGTGTAAGCTTCTTGAGGGCAAGACCGTGTCTCATTTATCTTTGGACCTGCCAGTTAGTAGAGTTCTGGTGATGACAATAAATTGCATTTGATGGTAACTATAAAGAATTTGCTTTAGTTTTGTCAGAATAGGTATCTACCATGATTATCTAAGGGAGCAGGTATCTTAAGGTCTGATTTTAGCCTTATTAGAAGATGAGAAGATGAAGTCCTGAACGAAGCTGATACCCAGTGACAGCAATGCTTTCTCGTTGAGTCCCATTTCTGAATGGTGTCCTTGGTGTGATGTATGAGTTGTTATATTTGGGCACTTAGCTGAGAAGGGAGTGCTACTAGTCTGTTGTTAGTGTACATAATTATTTAGAGTGTTCAAATTTAAAGAATATGGTTTGATGTTTATGATGGGATTTATAAACAAATATGCATTATTGAACATTTATATGTTTTGACTCTTTAGAGTTGCTCTATCCATTTGTGATGCATGTTAACAGAAAGTGAAATGAAAACAGTTGTGCTTAAAGAGCTGCATCTGTTCTGTGCATGGGTCGTTTGAAGTTTGGAAAGCTGTTCTGATCAAATGAATAAATCTTCAGACAGGTGGCTTACTTGAACACTTATAACTTATTTTCAGATGCCCCCTGGGAAATCTTACATTTGGCTGCAATCTCTATAAACTGTTTTATTGGCCAAGGATAGGCTGGGAATGGGATGCTTCAATTAAAATTAATGGGACTTGTCATGGAGAAATTCAGAGAATTTCCACTACTCTTCAGTGGCACTATAGTAAAAATATAGGCATTGTCCCAGTATTATATGGGCTTATCTTTGTATGGGAATTATATGGGCTATTATATGGGCTTATCTTTGTATGGGAATTCAAAATGCAAATAGGTTATCTTTAAAGGATGTATGTAGTTAAAATTACTGTGTTGGTTTAATATTAGGGAGTACAGAATTTTCTCAGTCCCCTCCCTCGGCATGATTTTCTTCCTATTCCCTAGCAGATTAACAAAATAAAAGGTAAGCAGGTGGAGGAAGGTGATCTTGTTTTTCTTCCCCTCGATTTTCTAAAATCATTATTTAACAAAAAGTATACAGTTTGCCTAAGTGAAATTTGCTCTCCATAGCTGTTAAATATTTGTCTCTAAACTGGAGGCATTTTTTAAAAAGGATTGCTGTAGTGAGTAGCAGTTTAGCCCTTTCCAGGCATAGCAAAGCATTTTGGTCATGAACGTAAAACATTTGATTAATTCAGCATTTTGGAAATGAGGAATAGGAATTATTTATCAAAATACATAGTGTAAAACTTCTCAATTTATAGGCAGTGATATTCAGTGGTAGTCATTGTTCCATGCCATTTTTCTAAAATTATACAAATTGCTATATAATGATACCTTAATAAATTTGAACATGTCTTGAAAAAAATTCTGTAGTATTTACATTTAGATTCTCATGAAGAAGTGCTTCAATAATACTGGAAGAGGATACAGAGACTAAATTTTTTTGGAGGCAACGTGAGGCTTTTTAAAATGCAGTCATGTGCATGTGAGTGTCAGAACTCAGGACAGGGAGCTAGAAGCTGTTGAGTACACACATCATCTCATTTCATGTCGTCATCACCCTGCTTTATAGATCAGCGTAGTTAGTAAGAACATGAGTTGAGGTCAGATCTGGCCTTGAATCCTCTGTGCCGTTCATAGCTCCATGGGAGACCTTGGATAAATTATGGAACTGGGACTGCAGAAGAATATATTGGCTAAGGGGAGAGGCTTTGGAAGCAGGTCCTCAGCTGTACCAGCTAGCAATTCTGTGATCCATGAAGCAGGGATGATAACACTTGCCCCATATATTTGCTGTTAGAATTCAATGCTGTGTATATAAAGAAGTTGATGTCATTTGTGGAATATACTAAGTGCTGAATAAATGATGTCAGCAATGAGGATAATGCTGCCGGCTGGGTGGGGGTAGTAGGGCAGAGCTCATAAAGAAACCCAGGCACGTCTAATTCCAGAGCATATGCTTTTTCCACTGACTCTGATTCTGAAAGATCAGAAAGAATGGTATGGAAATGTGCCTTGAATCAAAAGCAGTTGTCAGTTTTGAAGCAGAAGAGTTCTTTTAACACATATGCAGGGCACAGACTGTCCTGGGGATAGGCATTAGAGCCCAGGACCCCAGCCGCATAGAAATTAGTCTAGTGAGGGAGACAAATAGTAAACAAGAAAACAAATACATAACCGACATCTGATAGTTAGAGGTGCTCTAAAGAAAAGGCAGCCTAAGTGAATAGATTTAACTGACAAGATGAGAGAGAAAGAGGACTCTGGTTGCTTAAGCAGCTGGGTAAATGGAGATTTTATTCTGTGCAAAGAGGAATGCTGAAGGAGAAGTGAATTGCTGGGGAGTCAAGAGTACTGTTTTGGCTAGCACAATTTGAGATGTAGATTAGATATTCAAGTACAGATGTAAAGTAAGAAATTGGGTTTATGAGTCTGGAACTCAGAGGTGAGGTTGGCATGGCAATGTCATGGGAGTCGTGGGGTTGGAGGAGATCAATGGGGAATGCATTTATGGAGAGAAAAGGAGAGATCTGGTCCCCCAAGGCATTCCAAAGTTGTGAGGTCACATAGAGGAGCCCAACGGATCCAGCAAAGGAGATAGAGCAGGGGCATCCAGTAATGTAGGAATAAAACCAGGAGAAAGTGGTTTCTGGAAGCTAGCAATGGAAATGTTTCAAGAAGGAAGGGTGGAAAGAAAAAGCAACTATTTCCTAATGTTGCTGATAGTTTACCATTGAATTTGCAAAATGGAGATAGTCAGAAACCTTTACAAGAGCAATTTCAGTGGGTTGGTAGAGATGAAAGCCTACTTAGAATGGGACTGAGGAGAGAAGAGGAGGTAAGGAAATGGAGATAAAATTCTTGAGATTTTTCTGTAAACTAGAACAGAAAAATTAGGTACGCAGTGGAGGGTAATGTGTTGTTTTGTTTTGTTTTGTTTTTATTTGAGAGAGAGAGCATGCACAAGAGCAGGGAGGGCCAGCCGGGAGCCTGATGTGGGACTCGATCCCGGGACTCCAGGACCATGACCTGAGCCAAAGGCAGCCGCCCAACCAACTGAGCCACCCAGGCGCCCTGATGTGGTTTTTTAAAAGTTTATTTTTCAGTTTTATTTTACTATGGATGATACTATATCAAGGTTGTATGCTAATGGGAAGGGTCCAGTAGGTAGGGGAAACTGACATTGGGATAGAGGGAGGGATAATTACAGGAGCAATGTTCTCCTCCATAAGCTCAAAGGGATAGGATTCAGATCAAAAGGAGAGAGGGTGGCCTTGTCCCAGGGGGTATGGCAGAGCATATGGGTCAAGATACAGGGAGATTGCTGTTGTGGTGAGAAGATGAGTTCTCTTCTAATTGCTTCTGTTTTCTCAGTGAAATAAGAACTGCGGTCATTAGCAAGTGCAATATAATGGATGAGTCATGTTAATTAACCTTAATTTGCATAATCTGCATTCTTGGGCAGCGAGCTCTTGGGAGATACATTTCCCAGCAGAAGGTCTTTGGGTTTTGTGAGCTATGTTCCCTGCCCTACTTGAGCCATAAATGCTATTCCTGTTTTTACCATGTGATTCTTACAGATTTTAGTTGAGCAGTGAAGTGTGAATGAAAGGGTCCCAATGAAGAGCCTACTTTATACCTTAAGTTTTTCACTATATTTTATCAGATAGTTTCCTAAGAAGTAGGGCATCACAGTCTTTATGCATACTGTGTTTTCATTTTTCATTGTAGGCATATATTTTGCTCCAAACTCCAATATAAATTATAATGATTTATAACTATAAATAGTATTTATAGTGAGTCAGAAGGTCATGAGAGGAATCATTGCCATAAAGAAAATATAGCATGGGGATTTTCATTTTATACCTGGGGAGGCTGACACAACCCATGTCAGTTCTGAAATGATGGAAATAAGTATGGTTAATAAACTTCTTGTACCATGTGACAAAGATGGTAACATTTCAAATTATTTGTTAATATCAGACCTTAAAAGAAATAAATGTTTATTAGAGGAAAAACATTTAAAGGAGATATTTTGTATAAACCAAATTACGTTTTGATTCAGTTTGATAATCAGTGAGCACGTACTGTAAGTTACAGCGAGGAAACAAATGTATGCTTAACACATGGACTCAGCTGTTAAGAGGCTTAAATACCTAGTGGTAGATAAACGAATAAAAATGCTCATTGTACAAGAAAAATAAAGTGATCTAAGAGGAGTTTGAAAAATAATAGAGCAAGCTAATAATTCTGACGTTTGAGTTAGATTAGGGAAGACCCCATGGGTAAGATGTTATGTGAGCTGGACCTCAAGGGATGGGTAGGATTTTGGAGGAGGAGATTTGGAACTGGTTTAAACATTCCAGGAACATGACAAACTTGAAATAGGGCACAGAGGTATGGCAGTATATTTGTTCTCTGAGTGGTTCACATAAGTTCACTGTGACTGTGCTATTATGGGAGTTAGATTTGAAACCCGATACCAGACTACTTTGAGCACCATAATAAGTCTTTAAGTCTTAGGGAATCATTGAAGTTATGTCTTGAAGAAAGGAGTGAAATGATTATGGCTGCTTATCAGTTTGATAAAGCTAAGCATGAGATGGAACTAGGAGATAATCGGAGGATATCTGACAAGTGTATTTGTTGATCAACCCAAAGCAGGATGTAAGGAGCAAAGAGAAACCAAAAATCAACTGGTATTTTTAGGAGGAATTTTTCTATACCTTTTCCAAAAAAGAGCAGGGCTATCATACTTATTTTTGTGTGTATAACTGATTTAATGATTTGATTCTGAATTTGTTGAGCTCCTACAGTTATACATTTGGTTGGTTGGTTATATCTTGACTTATTTCCTAAGTTATTTTAGGAAGCTTACAGAAAATATGTTCAAGAAAGTAGAATTAAAATAAAAATAAAAACATAATGCTGTGGGAAATTAAGAATTAGAAGAGTAAATCGACACCAGGCGAGAACTAACATGTCAATATATCTTATTAACCATAGGGGTGTACACAGTGACAAATGGTTTTATATTTCATTCTGAGCCCCCTGCCTGCCATACCTGCAAGGATAATGCAGTTAACATGATTCTCACTGTCCATGAGGGGAAAAAATGAAATAATACTTTCGCTGGCATTTATGTATTTTTGTACATGATACTTCCTAGAGGGGATACCCAGTGTGGGTAGTGAAAAATGTCCTGTGTGATAGCAGTGGCAGTGATAGCAGATGGCAGAAATATGATTTATAAAGTTAGTTGCTGAAGCATCAGGACACCACTTTAATGATCAAGAAGGGAGGACAGGATTATAGGTAAAAATTTTGTGTCTGCGTGAGAAGATAGAATTTTGGAAGTAGAAGAGACTGTCTACAAAAGAATTTAAAGGATGTGGGGTAAAATTTTAGAGAATGCCTACGTTAAGGATAACTGAAGAAAAGGATCCAGCAAAGGTCACTGAAATGGAATAAAATGTTAGAGGAGAAACAAAATTCTGTAATATCAGAGAAGGCCGGGAATGAGAGAGATTTACAGAAGAGTTGGCCATAGCATAGCATGAAATGTAAGGAGATGAAGAGAATGACTGCCTCACTCTTGGTGTTAGCAATAAGAATTTCATCAGTGATACTTTGAGAGAGTAGTTTCAACAGAGTGGTGGAGGACGGGTTGGGGAGGTGCTTACATCATAAGAAAGGCAGAAATCAAGAAAGTGTATGTAGACCTGTTCTTCTAGAAGTTGTAGAGATGATGAAATTGCAGGTTGGTATAATTGGGAGGGAGGTATTGCTTGAAAGGAAAGATCGCAGGGGGAGGAAAGGAGAGAGTAAGGCAGGGCACAGAAATGGGGCTCAGAGAGAAAAGGATTACTTTCACTCAGCTAGAAGAGGGTAAGTTATAGGAACTTACATCAGATGGCTTCTGAACTGGTGTAAGATTTGAGGTAATTTGCTGAGTGAGGTGAAAATATG
The DNA here is from genome assembly GCF_003265705.2 of Callorhinus ursinus. Taxonomy (NCBI): domain Eukaryota; kingdom Metazoa; phylum Chordata; class Mammalia; order Carnivora; family Otariidae; genus Callorhinus; species Callorhinus ursinus. The sequence goes on from NW_027397089.1 coordinate 500,210, forward strand.
TGTGGGTAGGGACTCCATTCAGGTCATCACTTGTTAGGTCAAAATGCCATTTTGGAACAGACATTTTTGAGGTTATTTAAATGCCATTTTCTGGTTTTAAATATGCCAGTTCTTTGTCTTATTAGAAATAATTTAGCTTGCCTTGCCTCTTTACAACCCTCAACTCCCACCCAGATGTATTTCTTTTTCATTAAAAGGCCAAATGGATATATAACAACAAAGTGAAAGAGCTTTATACCAAATGCCTAAATAGAATATTTATGAATAGTACTTTTTAGAAAAGTGCTGGAAAAATGGCTTTCACTGTTTTCCTAAAACATTTATAGTAACTTGATGAATAATGAATGGGAATAATTTATAAAAGCTATATACCTCACTCAAATAGAACATTTGTTTATACTCCTACGTAACAGTTACATCATGGCTATATTTCACATAAAGAGCCATATATTTTTAATGTAAATGTTGCTAAGTTAGTTTCATTCAACAGAGTCATAGAATCTTGAGGTTTTAAGGGACCTCAGAGGACAGATGTTCTAGAACATCCCTGAGAAGCATTCAGCTGCACATTGCTTCACTTCTATTAAAATTGTGCCTTCAAATGATCATGAGCCCTACTAGAATATAGGTTAAGCCATGAACAAGTTGAATAGCAGGATGAGAACCATTTCCCCATCTCAGTGTGCTTTTTATGTAGGCATAACCAAAAATATGTAGAAATGAATTTTATTTTGTAATTCAATTTTACAGGACAGAGGGGAGATTGCATTTTGAAAAGACTAAGCTTCAGCATTCAGAAAAATTAGATGGATGAAAGCATTTCTAAGTAGAAACTCAAGTTTCAGTCAGTATTTTAAATAGACACATCCTGACTCCCTTCACAGATTGCCACTGACCATATGGTAACTGCAGACATGCCTCAAAATAAAACAGCCATATGTAGACTTTCAAATACTGACCTCATCCCTGGAGAGCCATATTTATCTAGAGGATCATCTCAAACTATAGGAAGTAAAATTATGGTTTGTGTCATGTTAGAAGATTAGAAGAATCCGCCTAATGAAAAACAATCACAAATTAAAAACAAAGATGCCAAGGAAATAAGGTTAGATACCCACAGACATCTAAAAACTAAGGCGTCTGGAGAACTATTTTTTGAATTCTCCTTGTCCAGTTGTTAATAGGCAGTAGGATAACACATAGGAGCAGCATTAAAAGCTCTCTTGTTTCTGGTTGTGAACATGGATTGAGTGAAATCACTTAGGGGATGATTAGTTGGGGTGCTGTTCTCAGGCTTGCAGGCACTGAATGCAAATATCGGTTTGCTGCATGCGCTGATTGAATACCAGTATTTTTCTGGTTCCTACCATACAATTTCTAGAGTGGGGCATGTGGAACTCACTTCACCATTTCCTCTGCCAATTGTTCTCTGTTGAAATTCTGCCATAGTTTTTCAGAACTTTTAGACTTGTAGGCATGTGCCTATGCATTACATAGAAACATGGAAGAAAGAACAGAAATGTTATATCAATTTGAAATAAATCTATTTATATCTTCAGTGATACCTCATTTTCTTCAAGTACGTGTGGGGAAGGGGTCAGAAAAGGGGATCAGGAAGTGAAGATCTGCAAGTGATAAAAGAGGTTCATTGCAATGGTGATCATTATAACTACAAAACCTCTCTTTCTGTATTTGTGTGTGTGTGTGTATACATGCACATATGTACACATAAATTTTTACAGATACACACACATGCACATGTGCATGTGCATAAGAGAAAATGGAAGATGTAATCACCCTCATAATGTACAGGCAAGCCCAGTTTCCCCACAGGCATTGCGTTATACTAGCAGATCTCTCCTGTCCAAGTTTTATCTAAATCCGGAGGCTCAGGGTTATGCTATGTGCCTAAAGTTAATAAAATAGTATTAATTACTCCTAAATATTAATTGAGAACTTTACTTTTCCTTTGCTTTCCTTTTGATGTTAGTAGTATTTTATTGGATTTTATTGAGTGATGAATTGTGTTTCAGCTGTAGTGCTATATATCATGTTTGTCTTAAATTAAAATTGTGATCTTGAAGGAAATTACCCTCATAGGGCAAGAACTCTAAAAATTGCACTTTGCCGTAAAAAGGTCACTGACATTTCTGAACTGATCTTTATAATGCATGAGTAAACCTAAACCACGTCCTTTATAAAGCTGAGCCCCTCACTTATGTGTCACTGGATATATAAGTAGATATTTGTGAAAATTTGTGTTTTAGTCGTATTTTTATTTTTTTATTTCTGGTAAGTTAGAAGATTATTCTAAGCCAGATTTATAAGTAGTTTTTGATAGTTATTTGAATTTATGCAGTTTTATCAATCTTTCCCACCTTTGCAAGTTACCTCATTTTGTTCTTTTCATTTTGCTGCAAGTAACAAGATGAGCCATTAAAAGAAAAGCTCAAAGCTTTATCTTCAATAAAAACAATCAGTTCCTTATGGGAACCCAATAGCTTTTTTAAAAATTAAAACTAATGTACCAGCTGTTAACACATATAAATTTCCTTTTTAGTATTTATTTTAGTTATTGATCTCATGAGGATGGGTATTCAGTTAACCACTTTAGGCCGTAAAATATTTTGGAGAAAAGAAAATAAATGGTTTATTGTAGTACTGTATTGTTCCTAGCACATCTTTCTGGAATAAATGATGCTATGTTCATGCCAGTTAAGTTATATTTGATTTGGGAAATACAGTGATTATATTTTATCATTTGTGTTTTACATGTTATTGGTGATTCGAGGATATTTTCTTCTGAGTTTTGTAGAGTAAGACAAGAAGACTAAATGACCTCACTAATGAAGGTTTTTTTTTTTTTCTATTGAAACCCACGTTTTTATTCATACTTGCTACGTAGATCACCTTTCCACCAAGGTCAACAGAAGTAACTGGTGTTTTTTATTAACGCAAAGCAAGCTCAGCAGCCACACAAAACTTTGGTGGAAAGACCTTAATTGGCAAGAGAGCCAGTGTACTGAGCAGCCCTAAGAGAGACTTTATTTCTGTGCTGATGTAGGATACTTTAGGTTTGCTGCTGTGAGCAAAATAGATTCTAGAATCCATCATCCACCCTGAGGCCTCCAGAGTTGTGTACACCACTCTCTTGGATTTAGCGAACATTTATGGAGCTCCCTTGAAAACTTTGTCTGTTGTATTCATGGCTTAGTATGACATTTTATTTTATTTTTTTATTTTTTTAAAGATTTTATTTATTTATTTGAGAGAGAGAGAATGAGATACCGAGACAAGAGGGAAGAAGGTCAGAGGGAGAAGCGGACTCCCCGCCGAGCAGGGAGCCCGATGTGGGACTCGATCCCGGGACTCCAGGATCATGACCTGAGCCGAAGGCAGTCGCTCAACACACTGAGCCACCCAGGCGCCCTTAGTATGACATTTTAAATCTCATGTGTCCCTAGCATACCTGAACAAATGGAAGATGCAGTTATTGCCCTATTCCTTTTTCAATAGCATTTACATTCTGCCATAAGTGTTATTTATTTTTGGAGTTAAACCTTGATAAGTGAAAGATGAAAATACTGGAAAATCCAGATTTTGAATCAACTCCTCATTTCCATGAACCCAATACTCCATCTATTTCCTACCCTATTTTGGAGAACTTAGTACTGAGTTCTTTTTATAGAACATCTTTATTTCTTATTCTATAATTAATGACTAACATTGTTATTTTGTAACATGTAGGAGACTAAGGCCCCCCCCCCCCCGCTTTTTGTTGTTGTTGGTGGTGGTGAAGGTAGTTGGAGAGTCGGCAAAGAGGAGTGTGGGGCAGGAGAACTACTTTAGAATTAGTGAATATGTTTATAGCTTCATATATTTGGTTCATTTTTATATCCAGTTCTTGGCTATTTTTGGAGTAATTATGATTTTCTGAAAATCATGCTGACAGAGAACAGTCTCTTTTCTTTAAGATACTATATTTCAAGGTACCACATATGTTTGTAGCAATCATGCTTCCGGAATGTGGCAGGACAATTGTGATTTTTAGGTATTCTGCCCTACCATAAAATTATGAGCCATTTAATTCAGCCCAATTCTTATCTTTTTGGTGTCTTTATTCATGGTAACTGTCATGTATAAAACCAAACATAAAAATAAAGAAGAGTAGAAAATGTGTGAATCCAGGTTAGATTTTCTTCTTCATTCTCCATGGTACTTATTTATTGAAGGCCTCTAATAAAGGGACATGCTAATAGAATGTTATTCAAATTGTTATGTAAAATTTAAATATCTGTGTGAATACATGCTGTTTTTAAACCAAAAAAATATACTTCATGTATCTTAAAATGTTCTAATCTGATAGAGAGATACAGGAATATTTAAATTCTTGGGAGTCTACACATGACCTAAAATGAAGGCAGACAGGTGCCTGGGTGGCTCAGTTGGTTAAGCGTCAGCCTTTGGCTCAGATCCTGATCCCTGGGTCCTGGGATGGAGCACCGCATCTCACTGGGCTCCCTGCTCCCTGCTTCTCCTTCTCCCTCTGCTTCCCCCCGCTTGTGCTCTCTCTCTCTCAGATATGTCAAATAAATAAATTAAATAAATAAAAATAAAATGAAGGCAGAGAATGGGATAATTCTGATTTATCTGTGGTTGTATGAATAGTTTGATAGCATACATCATTGAATTTGGTAGAACTGCCATTTATTACAGGGACCTATGGCATAGGTATTACTGATTTATTACCTAGTGGTTTATGAGTAATCTGTGTAGGAATGTTAATTATAAAAGAAATAGAAATTATAAGTATAGAATCATTTTTTATGTTAATGGAGCTCTTTGAATTATTTTGTGCAGTTTTAAAAGTAAAGACTCTATTTGTTTAGCTAAAAGGAAAGCCCATGTGATTTGACAGTTTTCAATATAAAACTTTCTAATTCTATTCATCTATGGAGAAATTCTTCTAGAAAGCTGATGAGTTAAATCATAGCTACATTATTTGAGTTTTGTTGCAATATCTCACATGCATTACCACCTTTAATCATCACGATGTATCTATGAAGCACATGTTGTCACAGACGAGACATGTGAGGCCCAGAGAGGGTAAGGAACCTGCCCAAGTTCACACAGCTTCTACATAGCTGAGCTAGATTCAAATCTAGCTGATTGGATTCCCTAATGTGGAGACTCTTGGTCTGTGCACTATTCAGCGCTGCTTGTGGTTGTTATAGCCATTAGCAGATGCAAGTCATATATATTCCTATTTCTTACTATGTAATATCAACTGAAAAACTGGGTAGGTGAGAGACTTTTTATATCACTACGAATGACAACTTGTTATAAAAATACTGCAGAAGACCATTAGGTTGAGTTATATGTTCTTTCAGTTAAAAATTGCTTTGTCCAAAGACAGTATTAATGTTGAATACAGTCGTTTAAGAAGACTGTCCATTTACTTTAAAAAAGGATACCTCCCTTTGCTCAAGATTTGTCTAAAGGAGTAGTTTTCCCTATTTTTTTTTTTCTCTCTCAGCATCACACCACACTCCCATAGCTATCAGAAAGTTCAAAGATTTCGTTTGAGAATTGCTGGGCTAGATTTAGAATTACCATTATTTATGTAGATACCTTTAATGAAAAAAATATTTTAGAATTAAGATAATAACAAAACAAGGTTTTTGAAAAAAAAAACTAGCATTTTAGTAGCATAAAGCCCTCTCAGCATCTCCCCTTGTAAGTAGAAAAAAGTCTTTGCTTTAGCAACCTGGAATAATAATGACTGGATTAACACAGTCATTGCATACAGGCCTTAATGTACCATGATCAGCTCACGAGCACGCATCTATAGACAAGCAGCCCAACACAACATCTTGGCAAATTGATTGCCTTAGAAGGATTTCACAATGTATTGGCATAAATGCCAGACTGTGAAGGAATGATTGAGCCATATGGGGTTGAATTTATCAGTAGCAGCAGTCCATCCTTCCAAACAGAACATGTGCCAAGCACCAGCTTGTAATCACAAACATCATCTGCTGCATATTGAAGAGGAAAACAGCATAGATATGCTCAGGATCTTAGTGGTCGTTTATAATTAATCATAACATTGTTTAGCAACTTGCAGTGTATTCAGATTGCTTTATTCTTGAGTTCTCAATAACCATTATTTGCTCCTTTCTCCCTCCTTCCCTTCCCTCCTTTTCCCTCATATTCATTAAACAAATATTTATTGAATTTCTTCTATTTGCATGACCCTAGGCTAAGTACAATGGGAAGGAAATGATAAAACAGAGATGAAACCTGAACCATTCACCCCACGTAATTCAGTATGGAAGAGACATCAGCTACCTCACCTGCAAAACAAATTAGCGAACAGTGAGAGCATAAGGGAGGTATAAAACTGACAGCATGATTCAGATGACAGAATGATCCTCTTTTGGGAACAGGGGTGACCTCATAGAATAGGAACTTTGTAAGAGAGAGAGATGTAAAAATATGAAGTTTTTTTGTGTAAGGCAGGTTACCCACAGATTGTTGAAGCATAGCATATTAGAGGAGAAGTATTGTGAGATAAATTTAGAAAGGCTGGGACAGGGGTGTGCCCTTCATCAGACAGGCCCTGGTATGTCTGTTCCAGAAGGTTTTGAGCAGGTAAGTGGAGTAAGTGGTCAGTGGCATGCTTTAGCAGCCAGGATGGCAGCAGTGTGGAGACGTTGGATTGACCGGGTGGAGACCACACGCGAGGCGTTGTCACTGAATACAGGATGTATTCGTATTAAGGGTCTCCACAAAGCAGCCAGTAGGAGAGGGGTGTGGGGGGGGGGCGGGGGAGGGTGGGAGGGTAATCCATTTATTATGAGGAATGGGCTCACATGGTTATGGGAGCTGAGAAGATAGCATAATCTGCCCTCTGCAAGCTGCACACCCAGGAGAGTGATGGTGGACGTCCCGATCTGAGGGCAGGAGAAGACCAATGTCCCAAGTCAAATAGGTGGGCTGAGAGAACAAACTCTTCATCCTCTTTTTATTCTGTTTAGACCCTCAGTGGATGGGATGATGCTCTCCTACATGGGGGAGGGCAGTCTGCTTTACTCAGCCTGCCGACACAGATGTTCATGTTACTCAGAAGCACCCTCATAGACATACCCAGAAATAATGTTTTTTTTTAAAGATTTTATTTATTTATTCATGACAGAGAGAGAGAGAGAGAGAGAGAGAGAAGCAGAGGGAGAAGCAGGCTCCCAAGGAGCAGGGAGCCCGATGCGGGACTCGATCCCGGGACCCTGGGATCATGACCTGAGCCGAAGGCAGAACGCTTAACCATCTGAGCCACCCAGGCGCCCCCCAGAAATAATGTCTAACTAAATATCTGGTCACCCTGTGATCCAGTCAAGCTACATACCAAATTACCATCACCACTACCGTATATCAGGAAGTTTGTTATCTCTGATCCTCATAATGGCAAGTGCTACCACCATACCCACTTAGCTGAAGAGAAGATAAAGGCTTAATGGGCTTGAATACCCTGGTGAAAACTTCCCAGGGGCCAAGGGGCGGAGATGGAATTTCAGCCCTGGTTTGCACTGCCCTGTGCAGTGTCACTCACAAGTTGGCTGGGAGTCCAGCAGGACAGCAGAGAGCTGGGGAGCCACAGAGGGTGCAGATGCAAAAATAAAAGTTTCTGATGTTTTGTGGAAAGAAGATAGGCATACAGGCATTAATTGTCATTACAATTCAGCAATTCGCTGGGTATGGGAAAGAGGAAGAGGGAATGAATAGCCAAGTGCCACAACTTTGATCCTGCTTAACTGCAAAAAATTTGGTAACGCAGGGGGAAGAGCAAGTTTGAAGTGAGGAATGATGCTTTCTGTTTAATATATACCTGAGCTGGCATGCTTTTTCTGGGTCCTTCCCTAGGCCTGAATCTCATAGTTTATGTATACCTCTGTTAGAGGACTTAAGATACCGTGCAGTAGCTTATTTTGTTTCTGTACTTGACTCCCTCCCACCCCGGTATCAGGAGCTCCTCCCAGGCAGGGCCTCCTTGTGTTTCTGTTCCTAGCACCGAGTAGGTTCGCAGTAGGGGCCTCAGGCATAATACATGGGCTAGAGAATACCTGGTCAGAGAGACAGGAGGGAACAGTGGAAGTCCAAGGAAGAAAGACTCTTTGAAATGGGTGTTGTGAGACTATAATTTGGAGCCAACTGGAGATGAACGAAAGGCTCCCCCGACAGCACGAAGGGCCTGCTCCACAGACACGCTGAATTGGTCATGAAACAAGTGTGTTCCATTTTCCTAAGTATTTGTAAACGATACTCAACTCCCTGGGGATGGGGATGGTGAACTTTCGGGGTAGAGTGAAATGAATGTTCTGAAACCAATAACTCTGGAATTAAGGCTGGGGACTGTGGCAAGTGAGGTCCTAAAAAAGAGAAGGAGAGGTGCTGGCTTCGGCAGCACATATACCAAAAGAGAGAGGAGTCTGAGGGATTGGAGTCATGAGCACAGAGCATGTTTATTACTGTAGCTTGAAAGTACATGTTTTGTGTTTTGTTACTCTGTTCACAGTTGTAATTTTTTTTTTATGCAAAGAAAAATCCACTTAAGTCTGCATATATAGTGCCTCGTCCTTTATGGCATGAACGAGAAGGTAGCTCAAGTCTTAGATCTACATGCTTGTTAGTTTGTGACCTTGGGAAAGTTATCTGATCCCTCTGTGTTTCCTTTACTCGTTCACACCAAATGCTCTTACCTACTTAGGACTCTTCTGATGGTGAAAGTCTGGTTCCTAAGGCATGAAGAGCTCCTGAAATATTAGAAAATCCATTGAGATTGGAACAGATGCCTTGGATTCCTCACTGATCTCTTGGTGTCGCTGTGGCTGACACACCTCTCCTTCCGGAAGGAGAGCTGCGTCCTCTAGCTGAGTCAGGACGGGACCGAGGACTGTGCTCATGGGTCCTTCCTTGCTCAGCTTGATTGTAGCCCAGTCGTAGGCCCCAAACTGCGGAGCAGGGAGGGTAATGTTTGAAGCTGAGCAGTGATTATCCTGCTCCCAGTGAGGGCCCTGCTTTTCTCCATCCACAGAGCATCTTTTCTTAAAACACAGAATTTAGTCTGTGAAGCCTGCCAGCAGTGGGGAAGCCACCTACAGTTTGCATCTTGTAGTTCATTAGTCATAATATGTTCTACTTCTTCTTCCATAAGTTTTCTTTAGTACATGGTAAAATCCATAAATAAACAAAACAAAAAGAAAGGGAAGAATAAGCGCAAGAAAAACGTCGAAGAGATCCCGAGGGTCCTGCATGCCTTCCAGTCCTCACTTGGTAATCTTGCCCTTGACTTCATCAGCCCAGTTTAATCAGATATTACTGTTGCTGCTTTTTTTTTTAATTTTATTTTTTGTTATTATTATGTTAATCACCGTACATTACATCATTAGTTTTTGATGTAGTGTTCCATGACTCGTTGTTTGCGTATAACACCCAGTGCTCCATTCAGTACGTGCCCTCTTTAATACCCATCACCAGGCTAACCCATCCCCCCTCCCCTCTAGAACCCTCCGTTTGTTTCTCAGAGTCCATAGTCTCTCATGGCTCGTCTCCCCCTCCGATTCCCCCCCTTCATTTTTCCCTTCCTGCTATCTTCTTCTTTTTTTTTTTTTTTAACATGAAACATATTATTTGTTTCAGAGGTACAGGTCTATTGCTTCTAATTAGTAACTCCTTTGTGCCCTTCACTTAAGTGAAGGTTATGATCTTCAACTATTTGAATTTTCTCCTTACCAACCATTTCACCTTGTCAGCCCTGTTGACATCTAGAGTTTCTTTATTTGCGAAGGGCTGTGTGCGTGTGTGTGTCTCTGTGTGTGTGTGTGTGTGTGTGTGTGTGTGTGTATGTTTTAGCAGCTCTAGTGAGGTACAGTTTACGTACAATAAATGGTACCTAGTTAAGGTTTATAATTTGGTACGTTTTGACAGTTGTATATGCTGTGAAACCCTCACCCCAGTCAAGATAGTACCCCTCAAAAACTTTCTGTTGTGCTCCTTCCTGACTCTCCCCTCTACAGGCAACTGCAGCCCGCTCTGCTTTCTGTCAAACCACTGAGATTTGGGAGGAAATTTTTAACTACAAACTCAGTATTTTTAATAGGTTATACTAAAACAGGCTATTTTTTGAGTTAGCTTTAGAAGATTCTGTCTTCTGAATTATGTAGGATGTTGAATTTAATGCCATAAAGTTGTTCATAATACTCCTTTATTATTTTTTAAAATATCTGTAGAATCTATATCAATTTCACTTCTCCCACTCATGATATTGGTAACTTACTTTTTTTTAAAGATTTTATTTATTTTTATTTATTTTTTAAAAGATTTTATTTATTTGACAGAGCGAGAGACAGCGAGAGAGGGAACACAAGCAGGGGGAGCGGGAGAAGGAGAAGCAGGCTTCCCGCGGAGCAGGGAGCCCGATTTGGGGCTCAATCCCAGGGTCCTGGGATCATGACCTGAGCTGAAGGCAGACGCTTAACGACTGAGCCACCCACGCCCCCCCGTTTCTTTCCCCCCCCCCCCCCCCGGTCCATCTGTGTTTTAGTTTTCTATTGCTGCTGTAAAAAATCACTACAAACTCGATAGCTTAAAAAACACTAGAAATTTGTTCTCATGGTCTGGTGGCCGCACGTTTGAAATGCGTTTCACTGGGTTGAAATCAAGGTGTTGGCAGAGCCCATGCTCCCTCCAGAGGCTCTCCGGGACAGTATGCTTTTTTCTCTTCCCAACTTCTGGTCGGAGCTGTCATTTCTTGGCTTATGGCTGCATTGGTCCGGTCTTTGCATTCATGGTCACGTTGCCTTTTATTTTATCCTGAATCTCCCTTTGCCTTCCTCATAGGAATATATGTGATTGCATTTAGGCCCAAACCCAAATAATCCAGGATAATCTTTCCATGTCAGAATCCTTAATTTAATTACATCTGCAAAGTCCTTTTATGCCATCTAAGGTAACATTAAAAAGTTTCAAGGATTAGTACATGTGCATATCTATTGAGGGGCTGTTACTCAGCCCACCGCAGTGTGGCTCAGAGTTTATTGATATTTTCAAAGAATTGGCTTTTGGTTTCTTTGATTTCCCCCCCCCCCCGCAACTGTCATTTTGATCTATGTCACGGATTTCCGTTTTGCTCTTTATTATTCTCTTTCTCTTGTTTATTTTGGGTTTCATTTGTCCCTCTTCTTCTGGTTTTGTAAAGTGGAATCTTTTTTCCACTTTTTCCTCTGTTTTGCTTTAGGTCCATTCCACAAATTTTCAGAGCTGTGTATTCATATTCTTTCAGTTAAAATACTTTCTAATTTTCCATTATTCCTTTGACCCATGGAAATGTGGTATTTAGTTTCCAATTTGGAAGGAATTTTCCAGTTATCTTCCAGTTGTTGATTTCTATATTAATTTCATGATGGTGTGAGAACATTCTTTGTATGACTTAAACCCTTTTAATTGAGACTGGTTTTAGAACTGAAAATATAATCTAGGTAAATATTCCAAGACATTTACCATTCATTTACTGTTGGAAAGTATTCTGTATTGTGCTCTTGGTCAGTGGAGTGATATTTAAATGTCAAGTCAAGTCTGTTGATTGTGTTGTTGAAGTCTGCTCTATCTTTGCTGATTTTCAGCCTACATATGTATTCCGAGTTATGGAAAAGGAGGTGATGAAATATTTGAGTATAATTATGGGTTTTTCTATTTCCCCTTGCAGTAGTATCAATTTTTGTTTCATATATTTTGAAGCTCTTATTAGGTGCATAGACATTTAGGATTGTTACGTCCTCTTGATGAATTAATCCCTTTACTGTGACGAGTTGTACTTTCCTGCCTTTTTGCATGCCTGATAATTTTTTATTGTGTGCTTGATATTATAAATTTTCTCTTACTGCTGAACTTTGTTCTGGGATGCTATTCAGTGCTTGGAAGCAGTGGGGTCTTGATTTTTAAGCTGTTTTAGATGGTACCCAAGCAGTGTTTAATGTAGGACTAAATTTATACCATTCCCAAGGTAAGACCCTTTTGATTACTCCTCCTTACGCTCCAGGTTTTTCCCTCTGGTTGATACAAACAGGTCCTGGAGTTGATTTCTTTAATCTCTTTCTGTGGCTCTTTCTCCTGCCTTGAGTATTTCCCTCACACATATCCACTCAGTGGCGTACCCAGCAAGGCCTACAGATCTCTGTGCCCTCTCTCTCCACTCTGGCACTCTGCCCCAACTCCAGCCACCATGGTGTCCCTGGATCCTGAGCTGCATCTTTTCAATTCAAGGAGACCACAGAGTCTGCCTAGCTTCCCCTGCTTGTATTGCAGCCTGGAAACATTTTTTTGAGGCATTAAACTTGGACAGTTGTTGTCGGGTTCACCCCTTTTGTTTCCCGAATCTCGGGATTCGCTATCCTTCATTGCCTGTTATCCATTGTCATGAAACCTATTGTCTTCTACATTTTTCATGGCTTTCTAGCTGGTTTCATGTTGGAGGTAAATCTGGTAACTATTACTCCATTTTGGCTGGAAGTGGAGTTCAAGAGCTGGGATTTTATATATATAGTGTGTTCTAGAGCATTTTTAATTGTACCTGGAAAAACGTCTCTAGGCTTGGCTCACAGACGGCTATTAACAGGAATGGCTGAACTTGTAGGACTGTCCTTTGCAGCCTTGCCACTAGAGTACCTGCCACACTTGGACAATTACTGTGAAAGTTACTTAGTATGAGGTGTTTAGAAAGAAGGAAAAGATGAACCCATTTTTGGTTCTTGCATCTGTTGTTTTAGTACATGTTATATTTTGAGCCCTGTAGTTCTTATCTACTTTAGTTGTTTAAAGGTTTTATGTTTTGTTGTGTGGGAATTTGTGTCTCAAAGATATAAATATCTTTTTAAAAATTAAGCATGACATGTTTGTATACACTGAATATTTTTAATTACAAAAATCAAAAGAAACGTAATTGGAGCATGACATTTTAAATTTTCACTTATGAACATTCAACCAATTAATATTTTTGATATTTTTCTTCTGCCTCATAGCTTCTGTAATATAAAAATTAATGATAGTTTGCATTTGTTAAGTCAGTTTTACTGCCTAATAAAGCTAAGTTTATGATTTTAATAAAAGGAAATTCTTTCATTTTATTTATGCATAATCAGATGTGCAGCTACTATGACCAAAATTTATCTGTATATTTAAAAAAAGCCAGTCCAATAACAGAACTGCTATTGTTTATTTTTAATAGGAAATCAAAACCAAGAGAAAGTTAAAAACTCAGAATTTTAAAAACTAGGAAGTACATATGTGATGTTTATACAATAGTGTATCTCTTGGTATTTTGGCAAGTCAAACTTTAATCCTAATTTGTCTTCATTTTCTCTTTATTTTCCTGCCCTCCAAAAACAGTATTAGGTAATCTGTCCATCAAATCACGGAACAGTTTAGTAGTGAAAATAGATGCAGCTACCCACAAATTATAATAGATTCTTTGCAGAAGGCCTATTTCTTATCTATGGAGGTTACTAAAAGCTGAAGAAGGTGTTGTATTTGTTTTTGTTTTGTTGTCGTTGTTTTAAATTTTCCATGGTACACCAAGTAAATGATAATCTTTTTCATTTAGATTTTTTGATTTATGGAAATCAGTAGATCTTTTTATGATGCTGTGTATGTTTTTTATGTTGTGGCTCACTTATAGATAGCTGAGCTTGCAGGCAAACCTGTTCACCTTTCAGACAGCTGATCCAGATATATTTCAGTATTGTCACCGTAAAGCTTTCAAAATCTGCCTATTTCACACAGCCTTTCTGATGTACTGGGTTTTAATTCTGCTTTACTTGAATCTAAAACAGTTGACATTTACAGTACTCTCTCCTTGCTTTCTAAGTGGTTGTCACTGCATTAAGCTTTAAATGACCATAAATGTTTCTCTGTCCATGTCCCTGTCTTACCATTTTGGGACAGAATCGTTTGCAGTAAATCAAGTCTTCATATGACTTAATCACACCCATGTAGAGATGAATATTCTCATTCCTATCATGTTCAGTTCTAATTAATACCCTGGTTCGACATCCCATGTTAACTTTTATTGCCGAGACAATAGTATATTTTATTCCATTTTTGTGGACTAAAATATTAGATTTCCAAAAGGTTCTGGAATGGTAAAATGTCCTTGGATTTTAAACTTGACTTGGTTTAGGGTTCACTAATGAAACAGCCTCCAGGAGGAATGCCTCTAATTAAGCAGTTAACATCCCAGTGATCCCAGGCCATCTCTTCTAACAGCAGGAATGCCATAGGTCCAGGGGAGTCAACTCTGGCCCCATCAAGGACACGGCATAGAATGCCCCTTAAAGCTAAGGTGAAGGTATAATTGAAGCACTTCTGAGAACCTAAGGGGCACTTTACTTAAGGCCTCAGTGGTTCATACCTACAGCTTTCCAGAATTGATCTAGAGTTCTGATAGGCCAAGGCATCTGTGCCATTTGGAAAGCCCATTTATATTTTGAAATGATCATTGAATGCCACTGACGGAGCTATTCAAAATCTAGAAATAACATATATATATATATGTATGTATGTTGTGTGTATGTGTGTCTGTGTATATGTATGTGTATATACCCCTATATAAAAGACATTTTTTTTCTTTTATTATCTTTTTGGATAACCTTTAATATAAACCATAACCAAGTCCTATATCATGCCTAAATTCCTTCACTTTAATTGAATAGACTGGAGTGAATTTTGTTACTTAAGTAAAAGAAATTGGAATGAATTCTGTTCCTTGTTTAATTGTTTTTAATGAATGCCATTCTTTTGGTTGATTAAAGCAATTTGCCAGTGACTTTGTAAGTAGTCCCACAATGAATGGATTTTAAATAATAATTAATTGCCACGGAAGTGGAAAAAAGAAGAGTAGTTAATGCAGTTTGTAGGGATTTAAGGAAGAATAATTTCTGACGGTTCCCATTATGTAGGTCTTCCTAGTACCCATTAATTGCTTTAACTTGAATTGTTTCTTGTTGCTTTTACAGTGTGAACTCAAATATATACTAATCTGTTTTAGAAAAGAGATTGTGCCCGGATTTCTGTAAACGTTTATATGTTCCATTTTACAATGCCCAGTCATGTTGATTTCACAGAGATTTGGGGAAATTGATCCTAATGGGAATAATTACTGTGGGAGCTAAAAATAATAGATGTGTCCTTCTTTTTCTTTCTTTTTTTAAAAAAGCTGGACCTGTGATCTGCAGAATGCTGAATTATCCCCCAACTCGCCGAGCTTTAATTGTGGGTTGTGGTCTACAAATGTTCCAACAGCTCTCAGGCATTAACACCATCATGTATGTATTTCTTTCTGGCTTTTTACTGAAAAGATTGTGAAGGAATTATTTTACATGGAAAAAAAGAATAGGACTTTTGGTGATTTGTTATATTAATTGTGTAGGATGGATCCTCCTTTTGGAAGATACTTTACAATTTTTAATCCTATCAATGTGTGACTTAGAAGGAGATGATTTATTTTGTTATACTTTATTGGCTTTACTTGATTTGATAAAATTTTTCTTGTATGCCATCCAATACTTCCTTAGATTCTGAGCTAATGAATGTATCATTTTCATAAGCTATTTCTTGATGCTGGTCAGAAAGTGAAACAAGGGAATCACTTGGCATTGTCAGAGATAAATGGGCACACAGGTAACTAGTTCATTTCCTTTTGGGGCAGTCACTTATAATGCAATGTGAGAAGAACATTAATAGAAGGTGTTTATTACCACCGGAGTACAGTGGGCCAGATACAGAGTGGGAACAGAGAAGTGGGGAAGACACAAAAGTTCCCTGCTTGCTAGTTGTCAGACTGATCCCCAAAGTTGTATGGGAGTTGGGGGTAGAGAAGGATGAGTAGTAGGAGTTGTTCCGTGTTTCATTCATTCAACATTAAACCCATTTTTGATGGCCTATTTTATACAAGACACACAGAAGTGAATAAAGTAGACATGCTTCTTGGCCTCACAGCGTATATCGGCTGGTGGGAGAAACACATTAAATAAATTCACAGTTTAACGTAGAATTTCAAATTGTGATAAGGGCTATGCAGGATTATTCCAGTCCTCCACAGAGTAGACTTTTAAGATCCTAGGTAATAGAATGTGGGTTGTTAGAGGAAAGTCATGAGTTTTGCTGATAAACTAGTTGTTGGGTGAAAACCTGCTGAATCTTAGAAGTTTCTCCCCGCTGTCTCTTGGTTAAAATTATTCATCAAAAAATATAAATTATGTAAAATTCAATTTTAGTTCATAAAGCATTTGTACTTAGCACTCTTGATATTTTCCTTTGAAGTTACTTGGGATATGATAACTTATTTAGTGATCATTTGAGAAGAGTGACTTGGTTAAAACAACCATTAAAAATAGTAATTAGGGCCCAGTGACCCATTAGATTAAATCAGGATTTGTTAAGAAACTCCACTTTAAAGATTTATTTATTTATTTCTTTAAGAGAGAGAGCATGTGAGTGCGCATGTGTGAGCCGGGGGCAGGGCAGAGGGAGACACAGAATCTCCAACAGACTCCTCACTGAGTGTGGAGCCCATTGCAGGTCTTGATCTCACAACCCTGAGATCATGACCTGAGCCAAAATCGAGACTCAGATGCTTACTGACTGAACCACCCAGGCACCCCTGTGAATTTGATTTTAATCATAATCCTTGATAGACTATAACTTCCTGGATTACATTTTTAATATTTGATCCTCTCCTCCTTCCCTCTAATATGTACTTTCATTTTTCATCACCTTTATCAGCTCAATAAAGGCCTGTCAGTAGAGTACACAACATGTTTGTTTGTCTTCTGGATGTGGTATACCATGACTGTTCTTTGTCCACCAACCTAAGTGTGGTGATGGAGCAGAATTGTAACAAGGCTAACACCATGCTTTCAAATAATGCAATGCAGTAATATCCTATGTGAATATCTATTTTATCAACCTAATTTAAAATATGTTCTCTATTACTGAAAATCTTTTTTTTGTTCTGCCCTTTTCTAGGCATTTAAATTTGACAAAATGAATTTTTCTTGTACTTTTTTGTATTCCTATAAAACATTACAGACAGGACCAACTGTCATTGATGGGTAGTGGCTAAGGCTGATGTGCCCTAGTCGAAATCACTGTCATAGTCCATTTGTAGCTATCTAGTGTAAACTGTGCTAATGAAGGTTTCCAAATTTTAATAAGGCATTCATTTCTCCAAATACTCAACTTTCTCACTGTGAGATCAAGTGGTATGGGCATAAGAATTCTGATATTCCTTAAGATTTATGGTAGTCATTATGTGCTTTGCTTATCACAAACTGTACGTAATATAGGTAGTGTTGTCCTACAGCTTTTGCTTTCAGTTTGAGTATTTATCCTGGAAAGCAGGAAGAATAAAATAAGGTAAATGATGGCTTGATTTAGATTGCTTCTACATGGTGCAAAATAGCTGGCCAACTCCCTAAAGAAATTAATATGACATTTTAATGTCTGGAGGTTAGAGGGTTAGACACTTAAATGATTCAATACCTATGACAAATAACTGTTGGTTACTCATAATATACAATTTCAAACATTCATATTTTAAGCCCATGAAACTTAGTATAAGTCTTTCATTATAATAGACTGTACTACGATCATCATCTGGATGGAAGATGACTAATCTGGGACTCATATATAACGTATTCTCTTCTACTCTCTAGTATGTAAAATTGGTGTGTGCACATGTATTTTTTTCCATTCTTAAGATTCCGTAAATATTATCATAAATTTTCTAATTTAAAATAACCGCTTAATTAGAGTCTAATAGTTTATTTTTTGTTTTTGGTAGGAAATATTAATTGCATTTTTTTCTTATTTTAAAAATGTCACTTTGTTAATTAGGAGTTCTGTTTTTATGGATTTTCCATTATGTGTATTTCTTTACTCTTACTCTTTCTTTTCAGCTTCTTCCTGGCTAAGTGGGAAGTAAAGTAGGCAGCCAAAACCTAATAATCTGTAGAAGTTGAAATCTTTTTGCACAACCCATCTTTCACCCCAAAGTTTGTGTGAACCTGAAATATGAGGTATTTTGAATTCTATTTCTCACCAAGAAAAGTTCATAGAAAGATCCTATAGAAAAATATTGAAAGATAAATCATCCTTACAATTATGTTAGATGATCTTACCATGTTTAGGTTTCTCTCTTTTCCCTCATAGGATTTTTATTTCTAGCTCCTTGACCTATTTAGTATCCTATCTCAGTCAAGGAAATAGATTTTCTTCTTGGAATATTTAATTTTCACATCCACTACCATGAAAAAAAATACTGCATTTGTGTATACTGTGTATATGTCTAAGTATTTTTATTTGTATGAGAACTTAAGATTTATATCCTAACCTATACTTTATCCTCTATCCTATTGAACAGAGGACTTCTGAGTTCTTAAAAGTATAACATACTTTAGACACTACATTTAATTCTTAGAAGAAGCAATTTTCTAATGACTTTAATCACAATAATTTCAGACATGCTGTATAGACTCTTCTCTTTTCACAGGAGAGAAAGAACAGAGCAAATGGAGTACTAGCTTTCCTGATATGAAAGTGTTGATATTATGGCACTGTATGTCACAGACCAATAAAATACTTCCACATGCGATTAAGGAGAGGCGTGCTAGATGAGGTTGATGATAAAGTGAAGGAAACTCTCTTAAATTCTCATTGTGATCTACTCTAAACTCTACTCATAAAGTCAAAAACTTTCCGTTTTCTATCTAACAAATTGTATCTGATGACTACTAATACTTGAACCCTTCCCACATTATTATTACCACAGCCAAAACGTGTTTATATGTGAGCAGGAGGGAGAGCGGGAGAGGAAGTAAGAAAAATAAGATAAACACCTGTTTCCATGGAGGTCTGATGGCATCTGGCTTCTTTTGAGGAACCTACAATAAGCTTTATCTTGATAACATTCTGATGAACACATATCAGTCTATCTTGGACAGATGGAAGTTACCAGATTTTTATCTGAGAAGACCAAGTGGTTAAATGGCTCCCTTGAAGGTTACAAGCAGAAGATCAGTAGTAAAGAGGAGAAGGAAACTCAGAAATTTAAGCTTCTGGATCAGCTTCAGCTAAAAAGGATTGTGAGGGGGAATAAATTTCTTTAGGATACTCTGTGCCAGTCATATACTTTTCAGCTATTCTTCTCTTAGATTAGGGTTCCCATATTTATCTCTTCCTACTCTTCCCTTTTCTATTAATTTAAAGTAGGGGTAGGAAATAGGCCATATTGGATGGGCAGTCACTCTTACTTCCATAACTGCATTACCTTAATCTCCAGGTGATCTCTTCTTCTGTCCTATTTACAAGAGCTAATTAAGACCTTTAGAAAATATGTCCTTATAATAATAAAGTTAATGGCTATCACTGAACATTAAATACCAGATACTACCCTAACATGTATTAACTCACTTAAATATTAACAGAAAAGGAAAAAAAATAATAGGACAAAAAAAAATAGGACAAAACTGTTAGCCCCTCTAATGGTGTAATAATGTGAACAAACATTTTTACTGCTTTACATATGTAACACTATAAAGTATTTTTATAGACCTGATCTTTCTTGACCTTCCTTAAAATCCTGTCAAGTAGGCATGGCAGCTCTTCTGTTTATTCTCTAGCTGAGGAAGCTAAGGCTTAACAAGTGCAGTGACTTGTCCGTTGTCATTTAATAAGTTTTAGCACTGAGGGTGGAACCCTGATTTATGACTCCTTATCACATGAACTACTGTGGTTGTAGAACACCTGAAATGCCCAGAGTTGACTATTTAAAGCTTGTTTGGTGGTGATGTAAGGTAAGAAATGTGAGTGAGTGGAATTCAGTACTATCCAAGGATAAAAAAAAAAAAAAAAAAAAATGTAGAATGTGTGCTAATAAGTGGCATCCATCTCAAGAATCATAAATCTCATCAGATTCTTTAATCTGTTGGTACCCAGTTAAGGCCTTTGCTTTATACACTGATTTAGAGTTCCTGGACAAGCCAGCCTGATGGTTGGGTGAATCATTTATATTTGTTAATCATTTTTAATTAATTTCATAAGGGCAGTATTTCTGAATGTGTTCCATTCTCGTATTTTAGCCTCAACAAACTCTCCTAGGATAAAAAATTATCATGCAGTCAGGAAACATGGCACAACAAGCAGGCATGGGCAGATGGTGGTAAATGTAGAGAAAAATAAAAGTGACAAGAAATAAGAAAACAATAAGGATTGATGCATTCTCCTGCTGTAAATCCGAACCAGAGGTGAGGGTTTGCTCTCTGCGATCTTCAGCAAGCAGGATGAATGGACCAAAGCATCTGCTCCCTAATGTGAGCCTTCCCCTCCCTCTGCCTCCTCAGTAGGACTCTGAACATAATCCAGAAAAGCTGCTGAATGATAGTATGCTTAACCTCATTGGAATGTTTCAGGTTGTGTGTATTTGTAGTTGTCTGTGTTCATTGGATGAAAGGGATTGAGTCAATGAGAGTATAGTTAAGGTTCATGGTTCACTCCTTTGAAAGATGAGTTTAATGTGTTGGGAAAAATCCTGACCTAGGAATCAAGAGAGAATTCGTTTTAAGATCTGTCTCCGTGGTGGGATTTTAGGTGTGCCAGTTACTTGGCTTCCTTCTAATTACCTATCAAGTGAAAGTAGATTAAAGTGAACTTTAATGTACATTTGAATGAGAAAAAAAAATGGAGTTTCAAGTAAAGTGGAAGCTAAAACATTTATGTTTGAAATGCTTTAAACCTTTCTTGGATTGAAAGTTATCAGGCTGCAAGAGATCAGTTTTAGTCTAAAAAGAAAAATGTATTTTGTTGGCATAATTTTTGGAAGTTTGATTAATGCTTACCACATGCCAGTCATTGTCCTGGATGCTTAGCTTCTTGTATGTTAAGACCACATTTTTATTTCCAATGTATATATTTTTTAAAAGGACAGTCTCGGTTATAGTTGACCATACTTCCTTGCCCCAGGATTGAGTAGCAAACCTATAACCTGATGTGAGAGAACTTTCTGTGGCTTCCGTGATGTTTTAAGGGAAGGCTCAAGCCCAGTGAACTTCACTGGCCTCTCAAATCCTGTACCAGGAAAAGGATGCAACTTCGACCTCTGGAGTCTAAGGCCATTTTTGGTGACAGATCACTATCTTACCGTATAGAACAAAGCATTCTCATCAGATGAAGCTCTAAACAGAATGGCTTTCTAGTGTTCTAATTGCTTCCCATTTCCCTGTGTATATGTTGCACACCTATCTTAATTTGAGTTCCCCAAAACGGGCCCCAAGACAACTGGATGCAGGTGATTTGAGGGGAGTGGGGGAGATGAAACCAGGAAGCCTAAGAGAGCAGAGAAAGTGTGGTAGGGTCAGGGATACCGTGAAGGCTGTGCTGATAAGCAGCTGATCTCAGCAGTTAGAGCTCAGTCCTGCTGAGGAATAGTGGAGAATGTGCTTCAGAACTCTTCCAGGACTATTTCTTCACCATCCCCAGTCCCTCAATATGAGCATCATGCCTGCATTCATTCTGGGGGTTCCCCGAGCAATCTCTCCTGGGGCCATAGCTCTTGGGACTGAAGTAGAGAGAGACAGGGAATTTAACTAGAAACTGTCAGATTCTACAGTGAGTGTCCGTGACAACTACAGGGGAATTCAGAGAGGGGCCAAGAGCATAAGGGGCAGGGCATGAAGAGCATCTGTTTCAACTCTTGCTGTGTCTTCAAATATGTGTAGAAATAAGTTTACACAGTATGGATACGGATTTTCTTAGTGTCTTAACATAGTTATAGCAAATTAATGTTTAGTGAAGAAAGGTCACTAACTGTACAAAAAGTAAGTAATAAAATGAGAGTTTCGTAAGAAGTAATGACAGTATATTTCCTTGAATATTATTATCTTTTGGAGGTATTTTTGGTATAATTCACAAATAACTTTGTCCTGTCGCAGGTTTCTTAAAACTACATCTGCTAAAGTATTAATTTATTCCTTCAACCAACATTTACTATATTGTTGATAGAGCTTCAGATATTTGGAAACTATAATTCTTGTCATTGAGAAGTCTGTAGTCTACTGAGCAGTTAGACATAAATACTTACGATGCAACATAAAAGCCAAATTAATATGTTGTAGGAACACAGAAAACAGGTTAGTTTTACCTGGACCATGAAGAGAGCATATATAAATTATTTTTTTGTTATATTTTTAAAATTTCTTTATATGGAGTTGTTTTCTGGCCAGAAATGTGGTATACCAAATATTAACACAACGTTTGAAGTTAGATCTGAATTTGAATCCAAACCTAGTACACTTGCTGCATAAACTCAACATACTGCTTTAACTTTTGAGTCTCAGTGATGTGGAAATCAGGAAAAATACCTCCAACAGTTCTTACAGTGGTTAGAAGAGAATAGTATATATGGTTCAGGCCCATGGGAGGAACAGAGTCCATGCTAGCTTCCTTTCTGCTTACTGTGTATTGCATTTTGTGAATTCCAGGGAATTTGCGGGAAGCAGGGACATTCCACAGTTAACGCATCCTCTTTGGCCCGCACCCATTAATCCAGGATTTGAGGCATCCCTCTGTAGATACAAAGTTGTTATAATATCCTTCTTTCACGCATTCTCTATTCTCAGAATATAGAAAGGAATTATAATAGTGTTTTTCTTCTAACTCATAGTTGTGGAAGGAGTGTTGTCCACTTCAGTATTATATGTGTTCTTTTTATCTTAAGTCAGGGAGAAAAGACCCCAGTGACCTTTGAATGATCAGAGCTAATAATGCCTCCCTAGGAGGTGGGAGAATCTGTGGCTAAGTATACCCCATGTGGCATGACTTGTGGTTTACATCAAAAGATTGTCATATCCTTTTGCATCCTTTAAGGTTCTGTGGCAATTAGTGGAGATTTATCTCCATGGTTTGTTAAAGTATCAGCAACTAAGATTCTGGGTTCCCCAGGACATCTTTGGTAATATAAAAACATGAGCTCCTTGCCTGCCCTTTCTCTGACTCATGTTTTGCTGAAAGGTAAGTAAAAGAAATAGGGATGCTGTGAGGGAGTTGAAACAACAACATGAAATCTGGGGCTGTGCCCTAGGAGATAGGTTTGCTGTATCCATAAAGCAAAACCTGGTCCCCCAAGTCATATGTGGATTTGAGAGAAACCAGTCTGCTTAATTCCGTGTAGACGATTTTAAAATTGTAGGAATGTTTTCTTTATTCGTTATTTAAACAAGTCGGTGGAAGACTCTCTGCCAGGGACTAGAGATACACAATATGACTTAGCCCACCCCCAGGGAGCTTTGGTCTCTACCCCTCATTTTTAAAAGGATATGCTGCCACCTGTCTTGAAAAGTTGCTTTGAAGATGAAATGAGGCAGCAAAATGCCTTTTGTATCCAAGGTAGTCAGATGATGTTAGGGGGTTTGATTCTGCGGTCCACACTCAACATTTGTCATCCTCTCAGCAAGGTAGGTGTCTAGACTCTTGTCACATGGGCATGGTTCTCTTAAAAATTTTTCCTTTCTTGGCACATCACAGCATTTCATCTCAAGTCTCCTTCATGACTTTGCCTGCTTGTTTTGCACCTTAATGTCAGTGTTCCCCAGGCCTTGGCTTACAGCTCTACTGGCGATTTCGTGCACTGTCATGGTTTTGATGACCATCTACATGTGAGAGATGATCTCACCTACATTTCCAGATCAGAACTGCTCTGAGACACACAGGTATATCCAACTGCTGGACCTTTTTACCTGGATATCCTGCTCTCACTGGTCTCTTCATGTACAAAATGAATGCCTACCCCTTCCCTCCAGTTCTGCCTCTCCTATCATCCCCATTGCAATGCAGAGTATGACCAGTGGGTGCCCAAGACTGTATATGGGAGCCAAGCCTTCCAAATCCAATTCCCGTTGCAATTTCCTTCCATTTTACTTCCTTAATATCCTGCCTATTCTCTTTATTTTTTTTTTAAGATTTTATATATTTATTTATTTGACAGAGAGAAGGAGGGAGGGAGAGAGCGTGAGCCGGGGGTTGGGGAGAAGGCAGAGGGAGAAGAAAGTTCCCCATTGGGCAGGGAACTTTTCATGGGCCTCCATCCAGAAATCCTGGGATCATGACTTGAGCTGAAGGCAGACGTTTAACCGACTGAGCCCCCCCAGGCGCCCCTCTCTTTATTTTCATTATGTATTTGAGTTCAGGCCCTGCTTCAGACAGGGTTCATTGTGTTTGCATGCTACAGAATCCCACGCAAATCTTGCTGAAAGAAAATAAAGGGGTTTGTAGTAAGGGCATAGGGACTGAAGGCAGGAAATTGAGCTGGGCCTCGCAAGGGGCTGAAACCAGAAACTGGAAACTCACTTGTTGAGCCTCTGTATTTATCTTGTATTCATCCTTG
The DNA here is from genome assembly GCF_003265705.2 of Callorhinus ursinus. NCBI lineage: Eukaryota > Metazoa > Chordata > Mammalia > Carnivora > Otariidae > Callorhinus > Callorhinus ursinus. The sequence continues at coordinate 524,697 of NW_027397089.1, forward strand.
CCTCTCTCTGGCTGTACGCAGCCTCTTCCTTCTTTCTCTCTGAGATCTTCCTCTGTTTTTTTTTGCTGTTGTTCATACCTGGCCACACTCTGCCACATAACCTTAAATGTATTTCTGAGTTTGAGCATCCACAATCAGTTGACTGGAGTTGTCTCAATTCTTAATTCCTAAGAGGGAAAAATCAAGATGGACCTTCTGTAGCCCAAGTCTGTGAGGCGGGGGGGTGGGCAACACTGTAGGAAGAGACTCAGAGGACTTTTCTGCCTTAAATCATGCCTCCCTCAGTCTATCCTTATCTCTGCCTGTGACCTTTTGGAAACAGAGTCAAATTATATCCCTTCTTGACGTAAAATCATTAGTGGTTCCTACAGCTTTCAGCAAAGCTCAAAGTCTAGATCCCCTCATGTCTGACTTTTGTCCATTTTGCACTGCCCTATGTCCAGCAACTTCCCACATGCCCTGCCTCATGCTATACAGAACATCCTGTACTTCTGGCGATGATCAAACTAATCCAGGCCTCGGTGCCTTCAGACATACCATTCTCCCAAGCCAAAATATCCACCTTACCTTAAGAGACCTCCAGAGTCAGGTCTCATACCATCACCCTACCTCTCTGGGGTCATTTATGTGATCCTGTATAGCACTCTGAGTAGATACTTGTCATAACGGTTATTATGCTTTATTATAACTGCAGATTTATATCTCCCCCCCCCCCCCGCCCCCAAGGAGCATGCAAATAGTAAAATTGCTTCCCTTGAAGTACTTCCCGGGAAGAGCCAGCTAAATTTTAGGTACTACTGTTTTGTTTGGCTTTCATTTGTTTGTAGTCAGGGTCATAGCCTTAGTGTTATAATTGGAACTGTCTTGGTCTGACTATATGAGTCTCTTCTTACCTATTTTGCAGTTATGGCCTTAGGAAAACAAAAGCTACAACATTTAAGATTTGAGAACAGGATCTTTCAAAACCACTGACAAGTAAGTCCTGAGCTTTAGAATTAGTGACAAACTATAACAGCGTTTCTAATCATTTATAATACTGGACAGATGCTCTTTTAAGTTTAGTCTGAGTTTCAACACTGAAGATCCATGACAACAATTCTGCTAGTCAGATCTCTTGGTTCCTTCTTTCTCAGGGCAACTGAAGAGAAGAGCTAAGTTAGTGACTTCTATCCAAGTTTGTGATTATGCTTCCTGTGACTGATAGAATTGCAGGATTTCAAATGCTATTAAGCTGCTCGATGCAGAGACAAATAGTCTGATGGCATGTCATTCATGGCGGGAGAAAAATGAACAGTGTCTCTCGCTGGAACATCTTCATTTATTTTGATAAGATTTTTTTGTACTGGGCAGATTAAAATATACAGAACTAAATATAAGGTGTACCTATCTCCACTTCTGGAAAAACACACAGTCTCAGAAAATACAAAATGTATAAAGTAGATTGAACTGTGCAGTTTTAACTTCAGTTTCCTGCACAGAATTAATAGCCTCCTCTTGGATTCTTCTAATAATCTTCTTCAACTTCCTTAAGGCTTTCTCCTTAGCCACTTATCACTAATATGTTTGAGAAATTTAATCATATATCTAAGACTATTTGCAAGGACTAAATTTAGCCCCTTGGCATGTTTTCTTCAGAAGGTGCAGAGTTTTCCCCTTTGTTCGATTTTACGTTAGAGTCCAGATTTCAAGGGGACCGTATTGCCTCTTAGAGTGTATGTGTCCCCTCTAGTTCCCCACATCACATTCCCTGCTCCTCCCCATGGCTGGGCTCCATCAAGGCTTTTGAGGTTGTGCCACCTACCCTAAGAAATCAACTTTCAATTAATATTCTACTTAGGACTGTCCCCATATATATCCTGTTCAGGGCTGGGTCAGGATGAGGGCAGACAGATTGGTCTGGTTTTGGAAATAGAAGTATAGTGCAGTCATTACAACAGTGCTGTGGACATTTGTAAAATGTCCAGTTTCGCGTTTTACCTCTAAGACCTTTTTTTCACGTGACAAAAATACATATTTTTTGAGACTAAGTGGGTAAGACTGCCATTTGCCAGCACCTTCCTATCACTTTTATCAGCTAAGAGGGGAGTATGTTGTAGTTGACTTTGGAAGCAGACAGACCTATTTAATAATGTGGTTAGGATTAAATGAGATACCACATTTAATGTACTCTGATGTGACTAACTCATAGCAGAGTGTTATTTATTACATTGTTATTTTACTTGGCATCAGACAGACCTGGAGTCAGATTTTGTTATGTTTCCTGACCAGTTGTGCTGCCTTCAGTGACTTGTGGCCTCTCTGAATCTCGGCTTCCTTATTTGCCAGTGGGGGATAATCTGCCTTCTGGGGTGGTTGTGGTTTCCCTTATTCTCACCCATCTCTTGAGTGGCACTGCCATCTTTCCAGGTTGTTCCAAAGTACAGGAATCATTTTTTGATTTTCTTTCTTCTTACTCCCCACGTCCTATTCTCTAGTAAGTAAGCTCCAAAACCATGATTCCCAAACTGTAACAGGCACGAGACACTTCTCACAGGTAGAGAAATATAATATATGAGGTATTTTAAATTTGTGAGGGAAACCCTGACGTGCTCAGACTACTACTATTAAGTAGTCTGTACCTTAAAGAAGCCGAACCATTAGGTCTTTCTTTTGACTTAGGGGTGAAAAAGTTACTGAGACACGAAGGGCTCTGGGAGGCAAGAAAGTCTGAGAACTTCAGCTCTGTCCTATATCCTTCCCCTTAACTTCGTCTTCCCTACTATCAGCCATCCTGGTCATCCTTGCCTCTCGCTCAGTTATTGCAGTAGCCACTCTCCTCACTGGTCTTCCTGTTGCCATGTTTACCCTCCATAATCCAGTTTACACAGAGCAGTCAGAATGGCATTTGAAAATATAAAGATCTTACCTCTCCATTACTCAAAACTAGTAGCTTTCCACCACACTTCAAGTCAGCCTGGCTCTTGGCCGTGGTCCGTAGGCTCTGCCCATCTGGCCCCCATTTTATCCACCATCCTCATCTCCTGCCCCTCTCCCCACCATTCACTAGGTCCCAGCCACACCAACCTTTTTTCGTTTCTTTCATCTATTTCTCAAACTCTCCAAGTTTATTCCCATCATAGAGACTTTGTGTTTGCATTTCTTTCTGGCTGGAAAGATCTTCCTCCAGATCTTCCCTGTGGCTGGTTCCTTGTTGCTCGTGTCCAAATTTAAATGTCACCACCTCATGGAGATGAACCATGAGAGACTATGGACTCTGAGAAACAAACGGAGGATTCTGGGTGGGGGGGATGGGTTAGCCTGGTGTTGGGTATTAAAGAGGGCATGTACTGCATGGAGCTCTGGGTGTTATACGCAAACAATGAGTCATGGAACACTTCATCAAAAACTAATGATGTAATGTATGGGGATTAACATAACATAATAATAAAAAATAAGTAAATAAATGTCACCACCTCAGATAGGCCTTGACCCTATTCGAAAAGAGCCACCTCCTTTCATTCTTATCACTGCATTTCTTCTTCTTTTTTTTTTTTTAAGATTTTATTTATCTGACAGAGACACAGTAAGAAAGGGAACACAAGCAAGAGGAGTAGGAGAGGGAGAAGCAGGCTTCCCGCTGAGCAGGGAGCCCGATGCGGGGCTTGATCCCAGGACCCTGGGATCATGACCTGAGCCGAAGGCAGACGCTTAACGACTGAGCCACCCAGGCGCCCCCTGCATTTATTTTCTTCATTGTATTTATGGCTGCCGAAAATTATCCTCTTTTACTTGTTCATTAAGCTCTATGAGAGGAGAGCCCTCATCTGCCTCGTTCCTTTTGAAGTGTGCCCAGCACACAGTAGGCATTCAGAAAATATTGGTTGCATTGGAAGTACAGACAAATGCTTGTTCTGTTTCCCTTCTTCAGAGCCAGATGATGTCGTTGATGATTATTTGCACATTGCTGCTTTTTTATCATAAAGTCCTGAAATTTTGAAAGATGGGCAACTAAGTATTTGGGGGGTTATTTTAAGCATTGGATCATTTGTTCATCTTCAATAGTCAGGAAAAGAAAGGTAGTCATACTGGACTTCACCTTTATCTGAAGTGCCTGACTTTTCCAAATCCTTAGTAAACTGATTAAAAAAATGGAGAGGGAGGGCGCCTGGTGGCTCAGTCAGTTAAGCATCTGCCTTTGGTTTGGATCATGATCCCAGGGTCCCAGGATCGAGTCCTGCATCGGGCTCCTTGCTCAGCGGGGGAGCCTGCTTCTGCCCCTCTCCCCTGTTCATGCACTCTCTCTCTCTCTCTCTCTCTCTCTCGTCTGTCTTAAATAAATAAATAAAATTTTAAAAAATGGAGAGGGAAAAAAATCCCTTTTCTTCCCTCTTAACCTGAGTCTCTGTAGATTGGCAAGCCTCACAGTTGGCGAAGTACTGGAATAACATACAATAAAATCAGCATCACCCTTGTATGCCACTCATTTCATTCAAACTCAGAACCGAAACCAGCATGGAAGAAAGAAGTTGATACAGCCTTTGGGTTTATCCTGTCACCTGTTCTAGGAAATGCATGAACTCGATTGCCAAATTATATTGTGCAGGGTCTGTTTGTAGTTCAGTGAGATGAAGCTTTTTCAGTAAAGGAAAGAAAGGAATAGCTACAGGAGTAACAAAGTGAGGACTGTACTAATTAACCTCAGTAAAATAGCAATATCTTAATGAGATAGTATTATGTACAACAAACTGAAACTAGTAATATTTTCATAATTAGGACAAAATGCAAACAAGTAAATTTGGATAAGCATTTATAATTGTAGGTATTTATATTCTGGCTGTTTGTTTTGTGGGAGAGATTTCTTTCGCTGGTCTTTACAGAGTTCACTTCTAACTTACTAATTGTTTGCTAAGAATATAAAGTTCAGTAGAAAATTGTGAATCATTTCTTTTTTTTTTTAAGATTTTTATTTATTTGAGAGAGAGAATGAGAGAGAGAGAAAGCACATGAGGGGGTGGAGGGTCAGAGGGAAAAGCAGACTCCCCACTGAGCAGGGAGCCCGATGCCGGACTCGATCCAGGGACTCCAGGATCATGACCTGAGCTGAAGGCAGTCGCCCAACCAACTGAGCCACCCAGGCGCCCGTGAATCATTTCTTAATAGAAACTGTATGTTAAGCTGGTACCCAAGTTTCTTTATGCTTTATCCTATCTGAAATATTGAAACAATCTTATCATTGCTGTTACAGGAAAACTTCCAAGCTATAACTCAAGATTCCAAGTATATTTTTCCCTCAACCCCAGAATTCCCAGGTGGGAGTGGAATAGAAAAGCATAGATGCTCAGGGGACCCAGGGTTCTTGAGGGACAGGTGTGGGTATAGGTAGGTGCCAGACCCTGCTGGTTGGTGAATGGGTTCAGGAGAGATGGTGGCCACAGCAAAAGCATCTGCAAGGGCAGTTGTAGTGATGAGGATTCTGGTCATAGTAGGATGTTCCTTTTGCCCCTGGTAGGGAAAGAAGGAAGTACAGACAATGCTTATGGTGCTTGGGACAATGACTTAGAGATGAAGCGGGCAAAAGATCATTCCTATATATCAGTTGTTTGTAAGTTGTATGTTTGTACATAAACAATTATTCCTAATATGGGTACATTAATTGATAATTCAGATGATTTCTAAAATCAGAAAAGCTCAAATGACTAGGGCTTCTCAGCATGAATCATATAGTTAGGCATTTCGGTATTTGTTTCCACATGTTCATTAGAAAGCCAATTTGTGCACTAATTTGGTTATTAAAATTATATTGTTAACTTATGTTGCATGTGTATAATGTTTCAACAACCAGAAAAAAAGTCAGCTGGTTATTTTGATGGTAGAATATGGATCAGATTTGAAGATTGATCTCTTAAAGCACAGGAAAGCAGGTTTTCCTATTTTGCTATTTTTAAGGGTTTTTTCTTCAATAAATGATAGACTATCCCCTTGAAGTTGAGTCAGTCATGTAGTAGGTTAAAAAAGTCACAGACTCATTTTAAGGTTATTGATATTTTTTATTTTAATTTTTATCACAGTATTATGTATACAGAAGTCAAGGTGTAGTATAAAGTTTATCATGAAAAGCAGTTGTCCCTGACCTGCTCTTCTCTTACTTAAGTTTTACTCTCCAAAGTCAATTACTTTTACTTCTTTTAGGTATTTCCTTCTGTAATAGCATCTGTATTCCTAAATAAATAACATTTATATAATTTTCATTGACTTTGATTTTTGAAATTCTGAACTGACTTTCCATTATGGAAGATGAAAAACTTCTTCCACCCACCAGCCCCCTATTCACAACCCCCCTTTTGACTGAATCTCAAGTTTTTAGATTAACTAATATTTACTGTTTTCATCATTATGACTACTGAAGTACTGTTTCTAACTGACTGGCTTTGCATGCCCTGATGACGTGCTGTCTTGCTGCTCTAGCAACAGGCTCCACGCTTCTCCACCTTACCCTGTGCCCCGGAGCCTGACCTGTGCGCTAATACGTTTGTACCAACATTTTTTTCTCTTCTATAATGAATAATTGCCTCCTTCTTTAATTTGCTCAGTCTTCAGGGTTCCCCTCACTGATCTTTTCCACACAGTCTTCAGTGGAACTGTAAGACCCTGTCTTTATGGTTAAGCCTGAAGAGAAGGGTCAAGAAATGCTCCTGTGAGTCTGCTTCCCCTCCCCTCACCTTTTCTGCAGACCTTCCCCCTGGAGCCTCCATTATCCTGTTCCCCTCTGATCTGGATGCTGTTTCTCTTCTGCTTAACTTCCCTGTTTCCTGGGTGCCCTGTCCTCTTTTTAGCCTAATTCTTTCTTTTTCGTGGTTCTTATTATGCAGTTGTTGCCTGTGAAAAAGCTCAGTGGGAAGTAAAAAAAATTTGAGACGACGAAATCTTTTTTTCTGTCCTCAGACTTGATTGTTGTTCTCCCTCAGAAGGCTTAAGGCCGGAGACTTTCATTTTCAGACCATGCTTTCCAGCTGGCCTTCTCGGGGCCTGCTGTCCTCAGCGGTGCGAGCTTGCTTGTTCACCGTCTCTGGACAACAATCCTCCTCTCCTCTCCAGGTGTGGGCCGGGTAGGAGCGCCGGGAGGGAGATTGGGTTCTGACTGATAGCTGCAGAGATTTTCAACCAGTCTTCTCGTTTTTAGTCCCTGTCTGAAATATCTGGTACCTCCAATTCGTGAACCTTTCCAGAGTTTTGCCATGTCAATCATCTTGCTTCTTGCCGGCTTCCTCCATATGTTCTGCTCTTTTAAGCAAGTCACCCCTTGTCTATCCTCTTAACATTGTTCAAAACTTCTAGTCTAGGGCGCCTGGGTGGCTCAGTCATTGAGCGTCTGCCTTTGGCTCGGGTCATGATCCTGGGATCCTGGGATCGAGCCCCGCATCGGGCTCCCTGCTCTGCGGGAGGCCTGTTTCTCCCTCTGTCACTCCCCCTGCTTGTGTTCCTGCTCTCACTGTGTCTCTCTCTGTCAAATAAATAAATAAAATCTTAAAAAAAAAAAAAAAAACTTCTAGTCTAGTGTTCTTTATCCTTGCAGTCTTTAAAAAAGTCAGTTATTTTACAGTCATTTTGGTGGAGAGGGTGAGAAAATTAAAGCTGCTGAGTTTAACTGGGCATCTTTCATAAGTTACTTAAAAATATTAAGGGGGCAAAATATAGTCAAATTCATCATTGAAATGCTCTGAAATAAATAATAGTTTTTTAAAGAAATTAATTCTACACTTAATATGTTCATATTTTTTTAATTTTAATTTTTAAATTGCATCTGTACAGAAGAGAATTTAGCATTTTGGCTCTGTTTTATCTATTCCCCACTGATTAAAAGAAGCACTCTGGGTCCCACCACTCCCACAGAATAATGCAAGCAGAGCCTGAATGGAGGACTGACAGGCTCTCAAATTAAACCACTAAATTTACATATTAGAAGTAACATGGATTTACTGTATAGACTCCTCTAATAGGAATTAAGAGTAAGATTTTTTTTTACCTAACCTAGCAAGTCCAAATTGGGTCAAAGCATGCCAAATATTAGTGCTCTGAAATTAAAATTGTTTTTCTGATATATGAAATTATCTAGCGTTTTTTTATTTTTGAAAGAGGAAAAAAGATTTGGGTAAAACATTTTTTGCCTTTTAGAGATATGTTGCTAAGGAAAGAATCCAAATGAAGTGACATTAATAACAAACTCTTAAATATCTACCAGGCTCTTTTTACTAGAAATTTAATTCATTTTCAACAACACATGCTTTTGATACTAAGCCTACAATTACACATATGATTTAATTCCTAATTTTATTTAATGTTTGTGTGTCCAATTTACTCAAAGTTAATTCGTTTATTTGTTTCAGGGACTTCAAGGGTATGTACTGTTTATCTCTGTATTCCACACTTCTATAGAAGTTCAATAAATGTTGAAATAAAGCAGTCACATTTTGTATATCTAGCATAGTGCTTTGAACATAGTGAAGTTTAATGAATTTGTCAAATTAATCAAAGAATACCCTTAGCTTTTCTAGAAATCCCTTAAAGTCTTTGAATATGAAATAGACCAGATTTAGCCAAGTTACTATAGCACTGCCTAAACAGTTCTTGATTTTGAAAAGCAGTTTTTAGGGTAATTGATAGCAAATGAAATGAAATGTTTCCTTGTTTAATATTTTATTGTTTTAAAAAAGATAAATTCTAGCTAAATGTAGGCTACATGTAATGAACATGCTATTTGAAGTATTAAACATTTTATTAACTTTAATAGAGCATGAAATTCTGAACTAACTTGTACTGTTACATATATAGGGTTTTATATTTTAAACGACATAAGGGGAAGCTAGGGGTGTGCTTTGATTAATAAATTTATGCTCTTTCCAGGAAACATTTTAATTCATATGACTCACCAATTTCCAATTAGTTTACTTTGCATTTGACTGTTTTTCTATAGCTACATGAAAACCTTAAACTCTGCAGATGATTTGGGCTTAGGGATCAAAGGTAGCAGTAAACTTGTGAAATTTAGGATTTTAAAAATTTTATAAAATGCACAAAATGTAGTGGACTGTTTCATAAAGATAGTGGGAAGAAAATATTATAGGACTCACTGGGCCATTTCATTATGATACATGAATTAAGACTTGGCCGATGAGAATCTTAGCTGTTGAAAATGCTTAATGCAGAGTCTATTACTCTTCTGTTTATGTGTGAACAAACCAAATGCTTTGGTTCTGCAGGTACTATTAATTATGTAATGACACCTTGAAGGCTGTGTCAGCCGAGCAGCTTTTCTCCATTAGATAACATCAGGAAGAGATTTTCCTCTATAAATGAAATCTCTAAAAAATCTTCACATTTCAAGTTAGAGCTGTATTCAGTTTATAAGACTGTAAAGATAGTTTTGTCATCTATTGAAGTAATGACTTGCCTGTTAAAATACCAGTGAGAGATACGCCAAAATACTAAAAGCAGTTTCTAGAACAATGTTACATGTCTTATTCACTGTAGGATGCTGGCCATGCAATTCATATTTCTGCTCCTGTTTCTGTAAACATCAGAACCATATAAATCTGTTTGGCTTTTAAAAATACCTCATAATGAGGTTTTCTACAATGTTTTCTGAGAGCACTGGTTATAACATATGCCTGTGAATCTCAAGCCTCTAAACCTGAGTCTTATATTTAGGATGTTCTTAAAAACCGGCTAAAGGAATATTAATCACTTTCTCAGAGTAGTTACCAGTTACTCTTTTCATAAGATATTATTATTAAATATAAATTTAATATTTATAAAATTAAAAAATATGAAATGTTAAATACTAAAAGGAATTATTTAAATAGAAAGGATTACTGTTATTTACATATTTTAATAATTGAGGAAAAATTTATTGTGTTTTAAGGGACATTTTCATTCTTGCTGTTTTAATGTTCTGAACATTATTTGAGTTCTCTTCAATAAATTCCAAACAGCCTACACTTCAGTATTTCAAGTATTTAATCATGCAAATAAGGAAGTTCACCAAATCTATGCCCAGATGAAACGGTAGGCTTCATATTTATTTTGGAATCTGTCCTTTTCATGAAGGACTACATAGGCTATCCCAACAATTGGGTGAGAGCCACTAAAGAAATTAATATGGGTAACTTAAAACAGGAAAGTTATTTTATATTAAACCCTGTACTAGGAAAGATTGGGAAATATTGATATGACTTAAAGTTTTTTTTTTTAAAGATTTTATTTATTTGAGAGTTTTTTTTTTTCAATTTATTTATTGAGAGAGAGAGAGAGAGAGAGCACAAGAGGGAAGAGGGCCAGAGGGAAAAGCAGACCCCCCACTGAGTGGGGAGCCCGATCGCGTGACTCCAGGATCGTGACCTGAGCCTGTGACTCCAGGATCATGACCTGAGCCGAAGGCAGTTGTTTAACCAACTGAGCCACCCAGGCGCCCTGGTGTGGCTTAAAGTTGATACTAGCTGATTTGGCTTTAAATGCCTCAAATAGACTTCTTGTATTCAAATTTTATCATTCATCTTTTTATGTAATAAAACTGAGGCATTTTATGAGAGGATAAATATGTATCTGACTTTATTTAATCATTGAATCCTCCATGATAAGAATCTAATTAAAATGCAGCTTTTCTAAAGTAATGGTTTTTATTTTGTTTTCATTAATTAATATTTTGTAGGCAACCCCGGAATGACCCAGATGTTGGAGTCATTATATAACAGTTTTAAGGCACCTGTTATAACTATGCGTAGAGAGATGTAAGATAATATGTTTGTAATGAATGAAAAGACTGGGAATCTCAAGAAAGAAATAGGAACTATGAAGAAGAACCAAATGTAAATTTTACAACTGAAAAATATCGTACCAGCAGTAAAAACTTTACTGGCTGGCCTTAAGCAGCTAATAACGAATAGCAGAATGAAGATAATAAAAATCATTCAATCTGAAGAAGAGAGAGAAAAACGTTTTTTACGTAAAGAGAGCTTCAGATCATGGGATATAATTTCAAAACATACAACACATGGGTCAGTGGGATCCCAGATGGAAAAGAGAATGAAGAAATAATGGCAGAAAACCTATCAAATTTGGCAGAAGATACAAATTTACAGATTAATAGATTAAGCAATCTCAACAACCTGTTTGGTTTTTTTGTTGTTGTTGAGTTTTAAGAGTACTCTGTATATTCTGGGTATTAATCTCTTATCAGATATATGATTTGCAAATATTTTTTCTTGAATTCTGTGGGTTATCTTTTTACTTTGTTAATATGGTCTTGATACAAAAAATTTTTAAATTTTCATGGAGTCCAGTTTATTTACTTTCTCTTTTGTTGCTTACGTCTTTGGTGTCATATCTAAGAAATCATTGCCAGATCCAGTGTCATGACGCTTTTACCCTCTTTTCTTCTAAGAGTTTTATCGTTTAGGTCTTACATTCAGGTCTTTGATCCTTTTTGAATTAATTTTTTTCATATGGTATTAAGAATTCACTTTCATTCTTTTACCGTTTTTTCCGGCACCATTTGTTGAAAAGGCTGTCAAAATTTCATATGAATTTTAGGATGAGTTTCTATTTCTGCAAAATACATCATTGAGATTTTGATAGGGATTTCATTGAATCTGTAGATCACTTTGGGTAGTATTGACATCTTAACAATATTAAGCCTTCCAGCCCATGAACATGGGATGTGTTTCTAAGCATTCATGTCTTCTTTAATTTCTTTCAGAAAAAAATGTAGTTTCCATGTACAAGTCTTTGGTTAATTCCTAAATATTTTATTCTTTTCAATGTTGTTGTACATGGAATTATTTTTTTAATTTCCCTTTTAGATTGTTCATTGTCAGTGTGTAGAAATGCAATGATTTTTGTTTATTGGCTTTATATCCTGCTATTTAGCTGAATTCGTTTTTTCTAAAATAATTTTTGTGAAATCTGTAGGGTTTTCTACATAAAAGACCATGTCATCTGTGAAGAGAGATAATTTTACCTCTTCCTTTCCAATTTGGATGCCTTTTATTTCTTTTTCTTGTCTAATTGTTCTGACTAGAATATTGAATAGAAGCAGAAAGGCAGGCATCCTTGCCTTTTTCCTTATATTACAGGAACAGCTTTTAGTCTTTCACTGTTGAGTATGGTGTTCACTTTAGGTTTTCTTTATATGGCTTTTATTATCTGAAGGTAGTTTCCTTCTAGAGCGGTGAATTTTTTCAAATGCTTTTTCTTCATCCATTGAGATGATCATGTGTTTTTTTTTTTCTTTTCATTTTGTTCATATGTCCTATTACATTGATTTTCATATATTGAACCATTCTTTCAATAATAAGTCTTGTTCGTGGGGTATAATCCTTTTAATATGCTGATGGTTTTGGTTTGCTAGTATTTTGTTGAGGATTTTTATATCTATGTTCATAAAGAATGTTAGTCTTATAGCTTTTGTCTGGCATTAATATATGGGCAATGCTGGCCTTACAGGATGAGTTAGAAAATATTCCTTCCTTTTCAGTTTATGGTGAACTTGGAGACAGTTTGATAATGGTTTCTTAAATTTTGGGAAAATTCACCAGTGAAGCCCCTGGGTCTAGGGCTTGTCTTTGTGAAGAGATTTTTTTTTTATTACTGATTCAATCATCTTGCTAGTTGCACGTCTATTCAGATGTTCTATTTCTTCGTAATTTAGTCTTGACAGGTTTTGTGTTTCTGCAAACTTATTTCACCTGGGTTATCCAGTTTGTTGGCATAGAACTGTTCACAGTACTCTTATAGTCCTTTTTACTTCTGTAGTATCGGTAGTAAAGTCCCCACTTTTGTTTCTGATTTTAGTTAATTTGAGTCTCGTCTTCTCTTTTTCTTAGTCCACCTAGCTAAAGGTTTGGCAGTTTTGTTGATCATTTCAGAGAACTAACTTTTCATTTCATTGATTTTTTTCTCTTTTGTTTTTCTGTTCTCCACTTTGTTTCTTTCTGTTATAATCTTATTTCGCTCCCTCTGCTAGCTTTGGATTTAGTTCTTTCTCCAGTTCCTCAAGTTGTAAAGTTAGACTGTTGACTTCGAATCTTGTTTTTTACTGAAATATTTATAGCTATAAATTTCCTTCTTAACACTGCTTTCACTGTGTTCCATAAGTTTTGGTATGTATATTTTATCTTCTTTTTTATTTGTCTTTAAGTATTTTCTAATTTCCCATGTGGTTTCTTCATTGATCTATTGGTTGTTTAAGAGTGCATTGTTTCATTTCTACAGATTTGTGAATTTTCCAGTTTTTTTTCTGTTAATTGATTTTTAACTTCATCCTGTTGTGGTCAGAGAAGATACCCTGTATGATACCTATTTTTAAATCTATTGAGACTTAATTTGTGGCCCATCATATGGTCTGTCCTGGAAAACGTCCTGTGTATACATGAAAAGAATGTGTATTCTGTGTTGGATAAGCTGTTTTGTATATGTCTTTTAGGTCTAGTTGGTTTATTGTGTTAAGTTGTCTGTTTCCTTACTTCTGTCTGATTGTTTCATTATTAAAGGAAAGCACTGAAGTCTCCAGATTGAGGTAAAACAGTGTCCATGAAGGGTCAGTCTTGAGAAAGATGAAAATAATGAAATTCTTGATGAGTGAAGGTTATGCTTTTAGATGACTGGCAAAGAATTTGAGGCTGAATTAATGACAGGTACATGGGAAAGTAAGTGAACAAGAAAACAAAAGGCAATCATTCTCTCTGTGGGTGGGGGTGATTATGCAGGAAAGGGATGGTAATAATAGTGCAATATAAGGCTCAGCTGCCAATAGCTTTGACATGTTTGAAGTATTGGAAACACTGACTAGTGATATAACTGAAATTACAATATAACAGTTTTGAGAGGACTAGCAGGGTGCTTGTGTGGGTGGTGGGGAGGGACAGTGAGCTAAATCCCTATCTTTAAAGGGTAGTAATTGGGGCTACTGACTGGCTCAGTTGGTTAAGCATCTGCCTTCGGCTCAGGTCATGATCTCAGGGTCCTGGGATCGAGCCCTATGTCGGGCTCCCTGCTCAGCTCAGTGGGGAGTCTGCTTCTTCCTCTCCCTCTGCCTGCATCTCCCCCTGCTTGTGTTCTCTGTGTGTGTGTGTGTCAAATACATAAATAAAACCTTTAAAAAAAATAAAGGGTACTAATTAATAGGAATACCTGAAAGCTTTTTATCAAAAAGCATCAACATATAGACAGATACAGAAATAAATACCAAATGAAAGTAAAGTGGCAATGACTATAGAACTGGGTGAGAAGTGACATAGAAGACTAGTATTATTAGAGATTTATATGGTTTTTTCAATAGTAAAAACCACAATAATTTGTATAAAAGTGATTAAGCCATAAAAAATGATCAATTTCTGACCCATAATTCTTGTATTTGATATTTTTAAAGATAATCAGATGAAAAAGTATGAGTATAATGTCATCATATATGCTCAGCTGCTATAAGTAAATGCAGTCATTGAGATGTGTTACTATGGCTACTTTTTTAAAAATAAAAGAATGATATTCAGTGATAAAAGATAAGTGACAGAGGTTAAGAGATTTAATTAAAATATATTCATTCAGTTCATCGTACTACTTTCCAACTTGTTTTACTAGGTAGACATTATAAATGCATTATAACTTATCTGTCTATATATAGGACAGCTGACCTGTTCATTCATATGATATATATCATGTTCCCTAATATGTATGGTGATAATAATAAATTTTGAAGAATGGTTTTTTTTTCATTTAAAAAAATTTTTTTTGGAACTCATCAAACAGTACATTTTTAAAAAATTTTTTATTTAAATTCAATTTAGTTAACCTATAGTGTATTATTAGTTTCAGGGGTAGAATTTAGTTATTGATCAGTTGCATATAATATCCAGTGCTCATTATGTCAGGTACCCTCTTTAATGTCCATCACCCAATTAGCCCATTCCTCCACCCACCCTCCCCTCCAGTAACTCTCAGTTGGTTTTCCATATTAAGTGTCTCTTACGGTTTGTTTCGCTCTCTGTTTTTATCTTATTTTTCCTTCCCTTCCTCTGTGTTCATCTGTTTTGTTTCATATGATATTTGTCTTTCTTGACTGACTTATTTTCCTTACCATATTACTGTCTAGTTGTATCCACATCATTGCAAATGGCAAGATTTCATTCTTTTTGATGACTGATATTCCATCGTATATATTATACCTCATCTTTACCCTTTGATCTGTCTGTGGACATCTGGGCTCTTTCCATATTTTGGCTATTGTGGACATTGCTGTTATAAACAATGGGATGCATGTGCCCTTTCGAATCATTGTTTTTTTATCCTTTAGATAAATACATAATAGTGCAATTGCTGAGTCATAAGGTAGTTCTATTTTTAACTTTTTGAGGAACCTCCATACTGTTTTCTAGAATGGTTGCACCAGTTTGCATTTCCACCAGCAGTGTAAGAGGATTCCCCTTTCTCTACATCCTCACCAACATCTGTTGTTTCCTGAGTTGTTAACTTTAGCCATTCTAAGCAGTGTGAGGTGGTATCTCATTGTGTTTTTGATTTGCATTTCCCTGATGCTGAGTGATGTTGAGCATTTTTTCATGTGTCTGTTGACCATTTGTAAGGTCTTCTTTGGAGAACTGTCTGATCATGTCTTCTGCCCATTTCTTGACTGGATTTTTTTGTTTTTTTGGGTGTTGAGTTTGCTAAGTTCTTTATAGATTTTGGATACCAGCCCTTTATCTGATATGTCATTTGCAAATATCTTCTCCCATTCTGTAGGTTGCCTTTTAGTTTTGTTGATTGTTTACTGTGCTGTGCAAAAGTTTTTTATCCTGATGAAGTCCCAACAGTTCATTTTTGCTTTTGTTTCCCTTGCCTCTGGAGACATGTCTTAGCAAGAAGTTGCTGTGGCTGAGGTCAAAGAAGTTGCTGCCTGTGTTCTAGGATTTCGATGGATTCCTGTCTCATATTTAGATTTTTTTCCATTTTGAATTTATTGTTGAATTTATTATTGTTTTTACTGCACAAAAAAAGTCCATTTTCGTTGTGAGGAATGGTTTTAGAGTAACAGTCCTTAGCAGATTCCCTACAACATATTAACATAGACAAAGAAACTTGTTCTTCATAATTAGTATCTATGTAGAGTCAGAAAAAGGTGAAGGCCTTTTAACTTGCTAAATGACTAATCTAGCTTCTCATATATATTCCTGTCAATAAATAAATAAGTAAATAATAAATCTCTAAAACTTGCATTTGGTAAAGGTATTCATTTTAGTGAGTTTAGTAATTTTCTCTTCAAGAATGTTTTAGGTTTTCTGATGGTCAAAATTGTAGGGTATTTTGCATAAACATCATTTATATTTGTGTAAGAGTGTACATTATTGTGTTCAGAAGAAAAATGAAAGTAATTATGCTTACAGTGTCATACAACCATCACCACCATGTATTTCCAGAACTTTTCTTCACCCCAAACAGAAACTCTATACCCATAAAGCAGTGACTCCCCTTCACTCCTTCCTGTCAGCCCCTGAGATGTCTAATTTATTTTCTCTTTTTATGAATTTACATATTCTAGATATTTTATATAAGTGGAATCATACAGTATTTGTCCTTCTGTCTGGCTGATTTGACTTAGTATCTTATTTTCAAAGTTCATGCTTATTGTAGCAAGTATCAAAACTTCATTCCTTTCTTTTTTCTTTTTTTTTTTTAAGTGAGCTCTACACCCAACGTAGGGCCTGAACTCATGACCCCAAGATTAAGAGTCACATGCTCTACCGACTGAGCCAGGCCAGTGCCCCTAGAACTTCATTCCTTTTTTATGGCTGAATAGTATTCTTTTGATTATTGTGAATAATATTGTGGTGAACTTTGGTGTACAAAATATCTGAGCCTCTATTTTCAATTCTTCCTTTCTTAAATTTTTTTTATTTTTGAGGACAATGACAAGACTTACTAGTCTAGAATAGAGGGAACTATTTGGGGAAAATACTAGAGAAAAAAGGCTGGCAGTATAAGGTGCAATAGGCTTGACTATTTCACGTGATGGAAAGCTAACTCAAGGAAAAACCAAAAGAAATTTATTATCCTGTATTTAAGTGAAGAAAACCTAGAATATTTTGATTCTCTAGGACTCTGATTTTCCATTTCTAGGCTGTCCTTCCTTTACATTATCTCAGAAAGAATACCTTAAGAGGACAGCTACTCTTCTCTAATGGTTAGAGCAATGAATCTTAATCCTGAAACTAGTACTGATCTAAGGACACAGGCCAACACCAGACACCCATCTCTTTTTTTTTCAGGGAGATGTGGTACTCCTGATTGATGTGACTTGGGCCATATCCCTACCCCAGGAGGCAGGGTTGGGGAAGGTCAGCCCTAGTGGAACCACACAGGACAAGAGTGACAAACAGTAGAGGCTCTGTCAGTAAAGATTGCACTACACAATGAGAAATTCTTCCTGTCAAAATCAATAGATTGAAAAGATTCTGTTAAATATGGTTATCTGGCATTCTCATTGCTTTTCATTTTCAGTTCAAGCTAATATAGAGAATAATAGGGTTTTAA
Organism: Callorhinus ursinus; assembly: GCF_003265705.2. NCBI lineage: Eukaryota > Metazoa > Chordata > Mammalia > Carnivora > Otariidae > Callorhinus > Callorhinus ursinus. The sequence goes on from NW_027397089.1 coordinate 542,253, forward strand.
GAATATTTGTAAACCTTAACGGTATCTGCCTAACAGATATTAAGGCTTGTTCCTGATCTTAAAAGTTCTCATCACAAGAAAAAAGAAATGTGACTGTATGTGATGATGGGTATTAATTAGACTTATTGTGGTGATCACCTCACAATATATAGAAATATCAAATCATTATGTTGTACATCTAAAACTTAATGTAATGCTGTGTCAGTTATACCTCAATTTTTAAAAAAAAGAAAAAAGTCTTCAAATCACTCTTTAAAAAAAGAAAAAAAAGATTACACAGCAGCTAATGAGCAAAACTAAGATTCAGTCCCAGATCTCTGTGACTCCAAACTATGTATTTGTAACTGCTATGATCTAATTTACTCTGGAACACAATAAACTCTGTATGTCTTCACTAGAACAATCAGAAAAATAGCTAATTTCAGAAAGGGCACTCGGGTAACTTGCCCCGCAAATTCCTCGCCTGGACTTCACCCAGGCCACAGTCAGTCCTTATAGCTGCCACTGGTAACCTCATAGCTAGGTGTATTTTGTGTAAATGAAGAAGCTGATACTTCAAGAGTATCCCTGTGCCTTTGAAATCTCAATAAAGAACATTGTGTGGGGGAAAAAAAAAAGACACGTTCCTATGATAAACTTTCAGGAGACATGAAAAATTTAAGTATCTGTTATCCTTATAAATGTTAATCAAGATAGCATTAGAACTCAAACTACAGTTGACCCTTCAACAACATGGGTTTGAACTGCACTGGTCCACTTACATGTGGATTTTCTTTTTTAATAAATACAGCACTGTAGATGTATTTTCTCTTCCTTACGATTTTCTTAACATTTTCTTTTCTCTAGCTTCCTTTATTGTAAGAATACAGTATGTAATAAGTGTAACATGCAGAATATGTGTTAGTTGACTGTTTTTGTTTTCTGTGAGGCTTCTGAGCAACAGTAGGCTATTAGTGGGGCGCCTGGGTGGCTCAATTGGTTAAGTGTCTGCCTTCAGCCCAGGTCATGATCCCAGGGTCCTTGGTTCAAGCCCCACATCGGGCTCCTTGCTTAACAGGGAGCCTGCTTCTCCCTCTTCTTCTGTCTGCTACTTTTTCTGCTTGTGCTCTCTCTCCCTCTCTCTCTGTCAAAAAATAAATAAAATCTTAAAAAAAAAAACAAAAAAACCCTAAAGACCCAGTAGGCTATTAGTAATTGAGCTTTGGGGGGTATCAAAGGTTGTACACAGATTATTCAATTGGGTGGAGGTCAGTGCCTCTAAATTTTGTGTTATTCAAGGGTCAACTGTGGTTGTTAGTATCCCTGCATACCTTGATACTTCTGAGTTGACCTTTTTGTTAGCACTTTTGTTTTGATTTATATGCAGTAGTTATTGTCATTTAAGTGGCTTTATCCTATTGAAATGTTGATTTCACCATTGTTTTAGCTGTTACTTGACTTAGTCTTATTGGAATATCAACTTGCACCTGAATTATGTAGTAATTTAACTTTAATTTTCCTTTATCCTTATCTAAGAATGTTTTAAAACACACATGCAGGGATTACCAACATACTCAATATGCTCAGTGAAGGTTACCTTTAATGCAGGTGTTTGACTCTTAAATGTTGCCTCCTGGCTAAATCAGAATTGTGAATTACCAAATTAAAATATAAGAATATGGTAATACTTATGCCCTGCACTGACACCCTTTGGAGAATGTTTTGTAGTTCATCAATCATGGACTGTATAAACAGTAATCTCTATCACTTGAAAGCAGTTTACTCATATACAGGCAATTAGAAGTGTTGGAAGCTACAATGGCTCTCTGTGCAAGCATGGCTGGGCACATTCCTGCATACGTAAACACACTGACGGCTCTCTCCTCCAAGTGGAGAAAATACGACAGTCAAGGCAGGAGAGAGCTCCCTTTCTTTGTCAGTGACTTCTTTGAACTAAGGGGAATTTCAGGCTTCAGAAAGATCCCCCGAACTGTTACTGGTGACTGAAGATCGTCATTTTTTAGGAACAGAAAGAGGGAAATTCGTGCACCTGAAAACAAGCTAGTCTCTCAAGGCAGATACCAGAGATCATGCACACAAGTCAGTTCTTACCCTTGAAAATAACCCCCTCTTGCAGATCTCTATAGGCAATCCCAGTGCCAGATATCCCAATTAGAAACTCTCTGCATAAACCCAAAATTGATAAGTTATGTTTAAAATTTTGTTTTAGGGGCGCCTGGGTGGCTCAGTTGGTTAAGCGACTGCCTTCGGCTCAGGTCATGATCCTGCAGTCCCGGGATCGAGTCCCACATCAGGCTCCCTGCTCAGCGGGGGGTCTGCTTCTCCCTCTGACCCTCTTCCCTCTCGTGCTTTCTATCTCTCATTCTCTCTCTCTCTCTCAAATAAATAAATAAAATCTTTAAAAAAAATAAAAATAAAAAATAAAATTTTGTTTTACATTTCAGAATCACCTTTTGTATTCTCTCTGGCTTGCGGTTTTCTGGATTTAAACCATTCTTTGTTTGCAAAAAAATGTAATACAAAGCACTGAAGTGCTTCGTACTAATGTTTTTTAGGCCTGCTTATTAGTTCCACCATCTAATGAGAGCAGGGACCAGGTTTCCTTTAATTATTTGTCACTGGCTTTTGGCATAGTGCCTGGCATTTAGTAGACATTCTGTGTAATGATAGCTAAGGTCTACTCAGCTGGGTTTGTGTGCCAGAATGTTATGCACAGATGACTTTATTTAATCCTCACGATATCTTCATGTGATTGATTTGATTCCTGTGTTGATTTTAGAGATAAGGAAGCTGAACTTAGTGGAGTATTTTGCCTGAGGTCTTAGGGCAGTGATCAATATAGTTGGGATTTAGAGCCTGGACCTCACCCCAGAGCTCTTCACTACTCCACTGTACCGTGTTTATAAATGGTTCAGTAAAGGAAGGAGCTGGGATTTATTCTGCTGTGCTGCTTGGCTCAGCTTTCAGCCTCGTACTCCAGGTTTCATTAGGAAGGATGTTAAGAAGTACAGTGATACTTCTGGTACAGTTCTCTCTACCTCTGGGTAGCCCTTCTTTCCTAACTTGCCTCTTTCCATAATATAAGTCATTAACCAGTCAGAGGAATTCAGTTTAATAAAGCACATACACTGTGCAGAACATTGTGCTGGGTCTTCTGGGAGATGATTAATATGTGGAAATTCACAGCCTCTTGTTCCCTACATATGTACATGTAGGGTGTGGCTGATTCTATTAAGTAGAGGAAAAAAAGTAAAACATGTAAATATGCTCTGAGTGTTGGAAGAGTTTAATTGTAAGTTTGGTGGGGTGGGAGCTTCTCAGACTGTGTCTTGGATGATGAGGAAGGTGTGCTTGGTGAGCACAGGCCAGACAGGACTCTCTACGAGGGATTAGTTTGTGAATATTTCACAGCTGTACTCTTCAGTAACAGTGCTCATTAAAATAATAATATTCAAAGATAAATCTATCAAGGTGCCAAGTCTGGTTTAGGAAAAATCATTTAAAATTTAATACAGTAGCTTTGGGGAATGTGAAAGAATACTGAGGTGTGAGCAGTGTAGACCTTTTCACATGTAATCATCATCACAAAATATATATGTATGAAGAATTCTCCTTAAATAAGTAAAATCTTACTAAAGCAGTGATGACCTTCATTAACAGATGACCATCAGAAAAAGTAAAAATTTGCTATATTTTTTATGAATTTCTTCAAGTGTTAGGTACTTGTAGATATTCTTTGTTATATGTTAAGTGAATGTGTGCTTCCTTTTAAGCCTTTCTGCTGTGGTTTAAAACATCATTATTTATGTTAATTATATAGTTTTCTCAGAACATGTTATGGTAACTATACTTCAAAACCTATGGGTTGACAGATTTTTTTAAGTTACTGTGTTAATTATATACAACAGAGAAATTTTAGACTCATACGAGTAAACACTGCTGAAAAATAAAGGGGAAAAAAAGAAAGAAAAATTTTTTAAAAGGAGTATTATTAAAAGTATCAGTTTATCTTGATTATTTCCACATTACAAGTTACCTTTCTGTACCTTAGCATAAAAAACAAGGTAGAAAAGACTTCAAAATTATTTTGCCATCTGTAATGTAGTTATCCATAATCATAGGTATCTTTTTAATATTGCAATATTAAGATTTCTTTTTAATAGTGGCATTTTACTTAAGCATTAGCCAAGATGAATACTTACCACATATACAGCTTATATTCTTTATGTTAAAATATTCATAATCTCCAAACATCTAGAAACTTCAAGTCTGGTTATAACTAAAAAATTGTTCTTTAACTCTTACTGAAATTGCACATAAGCAAGAACTCGGCATCCATCCTATATAGCAGATACATATAAAATATGGTAAAAATAATTGAATATTTCTTTCTGACGAATGATGATTTACTGCACCTTGGAGTCAGCTTTCTGATATTTGCAATCATAGCTCAGTATGAAGAAGGTGTCAGAGGTTGAAAGGAGTCTTCTCTGACCTTATTTAGGACTAACTATAAAATTTGAAGGTATGGGGGATTAATGTCTGATACAAAATTATTTTATTAGAATTGAACTCTTTGTTTTAGAGGTTAAGATGTGAAAATAAAATTTTCATTAATTAGGAAATGGTTCTAATTATGTAACTTTTATGTAGGAAAGGCAGGGGAAAAGCAGTGGTAACTATGTTAAGTGATGGACACATTAATTAGCTTGAGTGTGATGATTATTTCACAATGTATACATATATCAAAATACCAAGTTTTACACCTCAAATAAATACAAATTTTGTCAATTATAGCTCCATAAAGCTGTTTTTAAAAAGAAAAAAAGGAATGAAAGATGAATGAATGAATAGAAAGCCAGGAGTGGTTCAGAGTACAGAATCTGAGGTAAACTATGTGAGTTAAATACCACTAAAATAATTTTGATCCAGTGTTTTCATTTTAGTGAATAATTCTACTCAAATATAATTAGTGCATACAGCATATGTAGTATCCTAGAAGTACAGCAAAATATAGTAGATGCGATCTTTCTAATTAAAGTGCATCATATATTTTTGAGCACCTACCATGTGTTAGGTAGTGTTCCAGGCACTGGAGATTTCTTGGGAACAAAACAAAAATTTTGCCTTCATGGACCTGAAATTCTAGCAGAAGACAGACAATAAGCAATATAAAGAAATAATATATTTTAGAAGGCAATAAATGCTGTAGAGAAAAATAAAACAAGGTAGGGATTATAGAGGGGGCTGAAGTGGGGAGGGGGTTGAATTTTAGTGTTCAAGGGAGGCTTTGCTGTGAAGATGACATTTGAAAATAAGTCCTGAACGAACTGAGAGACTAGGCCATGAAGTGTGTCTGGGGAAAGAGCATTCCAAGTGCAAGAGCAAGAGCATGTCAGGGCTCTAAGAAGCGCCTGGTGTGTTCACACCAAGGAGGCCAGTAAGACTGGCAGTGAGTGAGAGAAGACAGGAAGTCATAGAGGTAAAGGGGATTGGGGCATAAGAGCTGAAAGGTAGAAGACTCTGAATGGAGTTGGGTTGGAGACGAAAGTTCAATTTTGCATACATTGAGTTTGAGTAGCCTATATATTAATTTATAAATGGGGAGAGGAGTTTAGGGAAGCCATCTGGACTGGGGTTGTGAACCCAGAGGTCAGCTATGGGTAGATGATGGCATTTAAAGCCATGAGACTGAGTGGAATCAGCAAGGAAGTTGAGAGAGCTAAAGAGATCCAAGGATGTCATTGAGGCACTTGGCATGAGATGGATCCAGTGAAGGAGAAGGAGCAGCCTAGAAAGTGCCCTGTCATGCAAGCCAAGTGGAAAAATAGCTGATTTCAGGAAGGAGGGAGTGATTTGATTGTGTCAGATGTTGCTGATAAGCCAAGTGATAGGAAGAACTAAATTGTCCATTACATTTAACAATGTGGAGGACATTGGTGACCTTGAGATATAGTGGATAGTGGTGCAGTCAAAAACCTAATTAGAAGAATAAGAGAAACAGTACAGCCAAATCTTTTGAGTTGCCCCCCCCCCTTTTTAAGGGGAAATGGGTCAAGAAAGTTGTGTGTGTTTTAAATTTTTGTTGGTTGATAGGAATGTTCCAGTGGAAAGGAAACAAATGATGCAAGGGAAAGAGGGAAGATTGCTGGAGTGGTGCCCTTGAGTAGGTGAAGTGTTTTCACATGAGCAGAAGAGCATGAGTGAAGCTTTAGACAGAAACACATTTTGTTCAAGAGAGTGAAGACTGCAGAGTTCATGCGAGAATCTAGTAGCACAAATAGCTTGTGGAGTGCCTAGAGTATGATCCAAAAGGGAACTGAACTTTATTTTGTAGGTGGTGGGGATGCTGTTACAGGGCTCTGAGTAAGAGACTGACCAAATACTCGTTTGAGACCATTGGTCTGGCACAAGTGGACAAGATGAATAAGGAGTAGAGAGACTGTATAAGGAGACAAAGTAGAAGGGCGCTGCAGTTGTGAAGTCTGGATGATGAGAAAATAGCGGAAATGCTGAGGGCCTTGAGGGGTATAAAGACTGTATCCAAAAAAAAAAAAAAAAATCTGGAAATACATGGACTCTTGAGGTAAGAACAAACGAGAGGTGCCTGAGTTTTCCATCCTGGTAATTGACAAATGTGGATTGATCACAGGTAAAGAATGTTTATAATAAAGAATAACAACTGAAGCTTTCTTTTTTTCTTTTTTTTTTAAGATTTTATTTTTTTATTTATTAGAGAGAGAGAGACACAAGCAAGAGAGGGAACACAGCAGGAGGAGTGGGAGAGGGAGAAGCGGGCTTCCCGCCGAGCAGGGAGCCTGATGCAAGCTCCATCCCAGGACCCTGGGATCACGACCTGAGCCGAAGGCAGACGCCTAACGACTGAGCCACCCAGGCGCCCCACAACTGAAGCTTTTCTTAATGGGTTTTTTTGTATGTGTGTATATTCTAGTTATCAAGACTGATTAAGAATATAAAATGTTAATTACCCATTATGTCAGTAAACACTTAAAGCCTACTTAACTGTTACTAAGATCTGCCCCAGTCTCCTTTGACCCTTCTTGATTATCATTATTATACATCATTATTCTTTAACTGTAATTTGGCTTATGGTCTCTACTGTATTTCTACCTTTTACTCTTAACTAAGAGCAATGTTGGCTTCTTATTCATCTTTATATATGAACAGGGTAGACAGTAAACATTAAAAGAATGATAAATGGCTTTTTTAAGTTTCTTTAAACAATTAGCCTTTGAGACAATTGGGGATACTTGAGTGTGGACAGTATATTGGATTATATTATGACATTATTATTTTTCTTTAGTGTGATAAAGGTTGTTGGGGTGTGTGTGTGTGTGTGTGTGTGTGTGTGTGTGTGTGTGTGTGTGTTTATGTTTTGGATTGAATTATGTCCTCAGAAATATTGAAGCCCCAGCATTCAATATGACTATACGAAAAAGGACCTTTAGGAGGTACTTAAGGTTAAATGAGTTCATAGAGGTAGGACCTAATCTAGTAGCACTTGAGTTCTTGTAAGAAAAGGAAGAGACTTCACAGGGCTTTCTCTGCGCCTGTGTGCAGAGGAAAGGTTATGTGAGGACACAGTGAGAAATTGGCCTTCTGCAAACCAGGAGGAGCGATCTCACCAGACACCAACCCTGCTGGTGACTTGGCTTTGGATTTCCAGCCTCCAGAACTGTGAGAAAATAAATGTCTGCTGTTTAAGCCTTCTAGCCTGTGATATTTTGTTATAGCAGCTCAAGCAGACTAGTGGGGTGGTGGGGAAGGGCTGTTTGTTTCTTTATGTTGTGTTTTTTTTTTTTTTTTTTAAGTGGTGAGTCTGGGTGAAGTGTTGACTAGCTTTTTCTATAGAGAGCCAGATAGTAAATATTTTAGGTTTTGCAGGCCTTATGATCTCTGTCACAGCTACTCATCCTGACCATTTTAACATCAAAATAGCCACAGATGTATAAACAAAAGGGCATGGTTGTGTTCCAGTAATTCTTATTAATGGACACCGAAATTTGAATTTTTTATTGTTTTTAACATTTGAAAAATGTAAAAGCCATATGGGCTGAACAAAAACATGCAGCAGACCAGATCAGCCCTGGGCCATAATTTGTAACCCCTGATCTAGGTTGAAGAGTGAACCCATGTTCACTGTGCTATAATTTTAAACTTTTCTGTGGAATTATGAAAATTCTTATAATAGAAAGGTGGGGGGAAAGTGAATAATCTTAAGAAAAAAAGTAAAACCCAAAGGCCAGTTTCAAATTTGCTAATTAGTCTTCACTGCTGGAACAAAGGATAATGAATTTCTCAAGAGAATACATTTCTTTAATAAACTTGGCTTTAGTGACGAGAGAGCAGTGGTTACGTAACGGATGAGAGGGATAACCATAATTTGTCATCCAGTTGGGAATATTTTTGAGAATGGAAAGGGGCATCGGTGGTAATTTGGCCAGGACATAAGGTACAAATCAAGATGTATGGTTACCCTCGATGGGAGATTAAGAAGGTCGTACTCATTTTCTAGGGCTGCAAAAACAAAGTACCCCAAAGAAGGTAGCTTAAAACAGTAGAAATTTATTCTCTCACTGTTCTGAAGTCTAGAAGCCTGAAATCAAGGTGTCTCCTGGATCATGCTCCCTCTGAAAGAGTCCTTCCTTGCCTCTTCCAACTTCTGCTGGTTGCCAGCCGTCCTTGGCATTTCTAGGCTTCTCAACACTCCAGTGCCTCTCTTTGTTGTCATGTGCCCTCTTTTCCTGTGTGTTTCTCTGTGTCTGAATCCTCCTTTAATTTTTTTCTAAAGCCACCAGTGACTGGATTTAGAGTCCACCATAGTCCAGTATGACCTCATCTTAACTAAGTACATCTGTTTCCAGATAGAGACCTATTTCCAAATAAGGTCACATTCTGAGGTTCGGTGGGAACACTATTCAACCCAAAGTTTCATTTGGTTGGTGGTTTAGCTGGTTTTGTTGTAAAACAGGAGAGCCGTTGGCATGCTTAAGGAGTGAGGGGAAGGAGCTAATATCATGAAGGAGGTACAGATGTGTTTTCCAGGCACGTCTCGGATTTGTATTGAACAAAAACTCACTTAAACTAGGTCAAGTAAAAAGGAAGTCATCAAAAGGCTACAACAAAATTTTATAGCATCCATGCCCTGGGAATGATGTATGTCTTGCCGAGCGGGGAGGTTCCTTGGGGGGGGGGTGGTCCTAGAATTTGAAATCAGACCTGAGATACTGCCTCTCTTTTAAGCTGCCTGTGTCATCGTCTGCCTTCAACGCCTTCATTTTCTGGCTTCTTTTGCAGAAAAAGGAGGGGAGAGATTGGTGTGTAGATGTTGATAGTAATGGGAAAGTGGAGAGACTGCAGGCCTCAATCAAGTAGGAACTGAGATTATTTACTCAGAGAGAGTGGATTGCATATGGAATAGTTATACCTCACAGGTATTTATTGTGATTTCAACACGCAGCCTGTTTTGTTGTCTTCCCCACATCCCCTTCCATGCTTTTCCACAGAAGGATAATGTCACTGTAGAGTCATGGATGTCCTGGGGATCTGGCCTGAAGTAGTTCTCCATGTATATCCCACACACAGAAAAAAAACTGAAATCTCATATTCTGTGCTGTTAACATATGCATGTTTATTTTAATATTTTCTCTTCTCCCAGAAATGTGAGCTACATTAAAGCTCAAGTAAGATGTTCCCTATTGGGCACCTGGGTGGCTCAGTCGTTATGCATCTGCCTTCGGCTCAGGTCATGATCCCGGGGTCCTGGGATCAAGTCCCACATCCCTGCTCAACAGGAAGCCTGCCTCTCCCTCTCCCTACTTGTGTTCCCTCTCTCGTTGCCTCTCTCTGTCAAATAAATAAATAAAATCTTTAAAAAACAAAAAAGATGTGCCCTATTAACTGCTGGAGTTTTATACTGCCTAGGGCAGGGTTTTTATCCTGGGGCCGGGGGTGCCGAACATCCTCGCACCCTGGAGAGGTGAAAGCCATAATGTGGGTAGCATGGCTGTGATCTATGTCGTTATTATTTACATGTACAAGGACAGTGAAAGTGATGTTTCTGAGTCCTAAGGGCTTTGCACGGTGGATACTCAGTGAGTGTTTAAGTTGATTTTTTAATGCCTCATTGACACTTAGGTGAGGAGTTATTTTTGTTTTGTTTTGTTTTTTGTACCCACGCTATTTTTTCTGAACCTTGGAAATAATTGAAAAATGGGAAACTGGGGGCGCCTGGGTGGCTCAGTCGTTAAGTGTCTGCCTTCAGCTCAGGTCATGGTCCCAGGGTCCTGGGATCGAGTCCTCCGTGGAGCTCCCTGCTCCGCGGGAAGCCTGCTTCTCCCTCTCCCACTCCCCCTGCTTGTGTTCCTGCTCCTACTATCTCTCTCTCTATCAAATAAATAAAATGTTAAAAAAAATGGGAAAATGATATTAGAAAAGAAGGAAATTGAGATAAACTGAGTGAGAAAGAGGAGAGGAGGAGAAGGCTGCTTTGCTTTTGTTCTGGTTCTAAGCATACTTCTTCCTACCACTGACCTTCACACGGGCCATGTCTTCTGAACAAATACCCTTCCTTTCCCTTTCTTTCTGAGCTGACTCTTAAAAACTCTATTTAATCATCTTTTCACCAGAAAAGACTCTTCTGACCATCCTGATTAGGTCATATTCTCAAAGCTCCATATGCGTCTCCGGTTTTTTTTATTACAATCTAATTTTAGATTTATTTGTACGTATTTGATTGATGTGTGCATTTTGCCCTACAGCAGAACCTCTAAGAAGAGAGGGACTATGTTTGGTTTTGCTACCAGCATAGTGGATGACCCATAGCAGATGCTCAGTAACAATTTGTTAAATGAATATTTGACGTGTGACACACTTCACTGGTATAATTAGAGGAGAGAATTCTTATAATCTCATGAGATCATCCAAGGTGGAGAAGGAATAAAGTTTATGTTTTTCTGTGCTGTATGTTAAGGAAGGTGATGGAATTGTTAGTACCTGTGCATACCCCAGTGAGAAGAACAACACATGGTCTTCTGTTTCCACCTTGATCATCTAAATTAACTTTTTCCCCAGGACCATGACTACTGAAACGGGAAGCAAGAGGTACTAAGTTCATTAATTAGTTGAACACAAGAACTTATGTTCTTTGTAGAGGTCAGGTTATTGCTGTACTCTTGGTAAGTGTTTTTTCATATAAAATGATGGTTTGGGCCAAAGCTGACCCAGCTGCCTGGTGAGGTATGGTCCATGTTCCAAGGGAACATTTATGGAAAACGTTGTTAGTTTTAAAAGTGTTTTGCTTCTCACGTGAAAAAAAAAAATTAACCTTGAAAAGAAAATAGTTATCTAAATTATCATTTAGTTTTAGAATGCCAGTGTGTGAAATTGGGATGCATGTCTATATAATTAAGTTAGCAGCTGAAGTTTCCGTTCTCAGAATTAAGATTTTAGCAGTAGCAGAAGGAAATTAAGTTTTGTCTCTTACTTTCACTTTCCTTAGCAGTGAACAGGGAGATCTATGGTTTTTATTGTTAAAAAGGAAAGCACTGCTGGTCTTAATTTCTCAGAAAATTTTCTCCAGACAACCAAGAGCAAAGAAAAAATTCAATACCTTTTGGAGCCTGATTACATTCAGTTAGATTCTTTATTAGGTACAGTCCTACTTCAGGTGCGTCTGTGCCGTAATGGAACTTAAAAATCATATATAATTCACACTTTTTCAGTGAACACTCCCTCTTCATAGTAGTCACTTTAGGAATCTAGGCACATTCTGAAGATGGTGGTTTTTAAAATTTTCCTTTTTAATTTGCTTTTCAATTCCTAAGGGAAGTTCTTTTGAATATTCTCCATTGTAGTAGATCTGTGTCCTTTGAGAATGATGAGATTCTTGGTAACAGGCAGGAATAAAAGGCATTTAGGAGGCATTCTGTGTCTTGAATTAAGGTGCATGATCAAGCTTTCTTGATTACTTTCTTTTTTTAACTTTTTCATAGAAAATATGCTGTGAATTAGAGATTTGTCATGATGCAATCAATCATTGAGCTCTTTATGTTACATATATATACTGTTAAATTTCAAACTTTCTTTATGATGACTGATTAATGTTTGTACTCGTGAAATTTGGCAGGCTACAGTTATTTTTAAGTCAGCAATGTCCTCAGTTGTCATTTTGATGAACCAACCCAGTCTTGATATTTTTAACCCTAGAATTTTATGTTTTCTTTCTATGTAATACTCAAAAATCCTGTTTCATCACTGGCTATTTTTAAGTTCTCTGAAAGATGACAATAAATGTCATGTCATTTACTCACTGAAAATTGATGGGCTTTTTTTTTTTTTTTAAACTTTATGTGCAAGTTTGCTTTTAGAGGGAGTTTAAATACTTCTAACTCCTCTGCCATGATTTCTTTCTGGAACTGAACCAGATATCTGACCTTGCCCTGTGAATATTTTACTTCCTCTTGAGGGTGTAGGGTGTATGTGTGACTGTCTTATGCATCATCATTATTGTCTGCCCAGTTAAGACCTTGCTCTTGACTTTGCCTCACTGTTTTCCTGTTACTGTTTACTTGTCAATTTTAACTTTACTGAAAATTTTAAATTAGCTCTTATTCATTTTTATGCCACTATGAAACATACTAAGGTCCTGTCATACTTCTATATTTTCATTGCCATCCCATACATGACTCTTCTTGCCCCCAATCTTCCCTTCTCCAAAGGACTTCAATGTACCTGTGTATTTTCAATGAAAATTGAAATTTTCATTTCAAGAATATACCAAGAATATACCTTAGAGAAGGTATATTCTTCCAATATACTAACATTTATATAACACATTTAATGTATTCATTTTCCTACTGATGGTGAATCTATGTGTCTCCACCTCTTAGCTTTTATAGACAGGTGTACAGTGAACATCCTCTTACATATCTCCATATGAACTTCTCTGAGGATATTTCTGGACTGTGTACCCAGGGTTGGGATTTCAGGGTTCTAGGATATTATTTAATATTTTAATATTTGACCAGGTCTTTTCAGATTATTCTTCGAAGTAGCTTCATCCATTTTCATTCTAAGCATTTGTATACTATAAGGGTTTCCATTCCCAACTCCCCCTACCCCTAACCCCAACACTTTCTGTTGTACAATTTTATACAGTTTGGACATCTGGTGGGTGTATATTTGTTATCTAGTATTTTAGATTTACATTATTCTGACATACTAGTTATTGAGAATTATGTTTCCATGTATGGCCATCTGTATGCTTTATCCGTTTCTTTCTTGGTTTTCCTGGCTTTTTCTGGCTGATTTGAGGGTATATCTTAGGTATTACATAGATCAATTTCTCAGTCTTCAGTCCTGAAAATACCTAACCTATGTCTGTCACCTACCTGTTACCTCCTTGTTGATGTAGTCAACAGTTTTTCCCTTCATAATTTGTGCATTTTAGATCTTTAAAATGTTCTGTTTTAGACTGAAGTCACAAAGATGTATTCTCATGTTTCTATTAGCTTATAGTTTTATCTTACACATTTAAGGTTTACATTATTTTGAATTTTTTTTATGATGTAAAGTAGGGAATCCAGTACCCTTATATTGAGTTTGTTTTTCATTCACCAATTAAAATATAGTCTTATCATTTTCTGTTGGTTTGTTATGCTGTCTATGCCATATGATAAGTACATATATATCCATGGGTATGTTTATAACATGGAACTTTATTCTTAACCTTCAATAGGGTTTTTAAACTTCCCCATAAAGGTCCAGTGCATTCACTGTTCCTTGTTCTTAGGTTCATTGTTAGGTGGTGTTCTTAATGTTATGTCATTTTCTATCACATGTTCCACTTGTTTATTTTGGGTATAGAAGAAATGTTAATAAAATTTATAGGATGATTTGATTAACCAGGACTGTGATACTGCTGAACATAAATGGAAGCAGGCATCCTTGCCCTAGTCTAAAATAGTAAGGTCTAAGTTCCTTCACTAAGTATGATGTTTGCTATAGCATTTGCTGTCTACTCTTTACTGAACCATCAAAGTTCTTTTTGATATCTACTTGTCTGAATTTTTTTTTTTATACTTAGGTGTTTGGTAATACGCATTTACAGAGTCGTCCTGAAAATGGTCTGGTCATGAAGCAGTTTTTTACTGCGGGGAGATAGAGAGATGATGACAGTGTAAGGTTTTAGATACTGTTTCAACTTCTTAAATAATTATTGAACTGATCATATTTTCCATTTCACATTCCTTTTTTTTTTTTTTTTACAGAATGGATCTATTCCATCAAGGTATTCAAGTCATTGGCTTATAGTTCGTTAATATTTATTCATCTGTTTTGTGCCTAATCTGAGTGATAGTTCATGATAGAGGTTACCCACGTTTCACTCTGTGTTAATTTATACTTCCTCTGTCTTCCTTTTTGATCAGTCTTGCCAGAAGTTTATCTGTATGTATTAGAAGTCTTTTCAAAGAGTCAGTTTTTGTTTTTGTTAATCATTCTGTTCGGAAAGGAGCTATTCAACTCTAGTGAGATACGGTTTATATAAATAAAATTCTCCACTTTTTTTTTTTCTTAGTTTTAAATTCTAGTTAGTTAATAGTGCAGTATTGATTTCAGGAGTAGAATTCAATGATTCATCACTTACAACACCCAGTGCTCATCACAACAAATGCCCTTCTTAATCCCCATCACCTGTCTAGCCTATCCCCCACCCACCTCCCTCCATCAACCCTTGGTTTCTTTTTTATTGTGAAGAGTCTCTTATAGTTTGTTTCTCTCTCTTTTTCCCTCTCCCACATGTCCATCTGTTTTCTTTCTTCAATTCCACATATGAGTGAGATCATATGGTAATTGTCTTTCTCTGACTTATTTTGCTTTGCATAATATACTCTACCTCCATCCATGTCTTTGCAGTTGGTAAGATTTCATTCTTTTTTTTTTTTTTTAAAGGTTTTATTTATTTATTTGAGAGAGAGAGAGAGAATGAGAGAGAGAGCACGAGAGGGAAGAGGGTCAGAGGGAGAAGCAGACTCCCCGCTGAGCAGGGAGCCCGATGCGGGACTCGATCCTGGGACCCCAGGATCATGACCTGAGCCGAAGGCAGTCGCTTAACCAACTGAGCCACCCAGGCGCCCCTCATTCTTTTTGATAGCTGAGTAACACACCACACCTTCTTCATCCATTCATCATGGACATTTGGGCTTTTTCCATAGTTTGGCTATTGTTGATAATGCTGCTATAACATTAGAGTACATGTACCCCTTCAAGCCTGTATTTATGTATCCTTTTGATAAATACTTAGGAGTGCAATTGCTAGATTGTAGGCTAGTTCTATTTTCAACTTTTTGAGGAACCTCCATACTGTTTTCCAGAGTGGCTGCACCAGCTTGCATTCCCACCAACAGTGCAAGGGGGTTCTCCTTTTTCCACATCCTCACCAACACCAGTGATTTCTTGTATTGTTGATTTTAGCCATTCTGACAGGTGTTGTTTTCATTTGTATTCCTCTGATGATAGGTGATGTTGAGTATCTTTTCATGTGTCTATTCACCATCTGGATGTCTTTCTTGGAAAAGTGTTTATTCATGTCTTCTGCCAGTTTCTTAACTGGATTATTTGTTTTTTGGGTGTTGAGTTGGATAAGTTCTTTATAGATTTTGGATACTAACCCTTTGTCAGATATGTCATCCGCAAATATCTTCTCCGTGATGTTCACCACTTTTAACTGAAAAGTATGAGTTTTGAGTTTCGACAAATGTATATACAATCGTATTGGAGCACAGCTTTCTCATGACACTTTATAGTTAATCTGTTCTTCTCACCCCTGGCCCCTGACCACTACTCAGCTGCTTTTGTAGCTAGAGGTTTGCCTTCTCCAGAATTCCATATGAGTGGACTCATATAGTATGGAATCTTTTGTGTCTGGCTCTTTTAACTAGTATAATAATTTTGAGACTCACCCATGTTGTGTATTTCAGTCATTCTTTCCTGTCTTTTGCTAAGTAATGTTACATCATAGATATAATTCTTCCAGTCCATGAGCACAAAATATCTTTCTGTTTGTTGTGTCATCTTCAGTTTTTTCATCAGTGTTTTATAGTTTTCAGTGTACCGATTTTTCACCTCCTTGGTTAAATTTATTGCTAAATGTTATTTTTGTTGCTGTTTTATATGGGATTGTTTTCTTAATTTCTTTCTCCAATAGTTAATTGTTGGTATATAGAAACACAACTGATTTTTGCATACTGACTTTGTATCCTGCAACTTTCCTGAATTATTAGTTGTAGCATTTTTTTTAACTGGAGTCTAATGGTTTTCTGTATATACTGTGTCAACTGCAAATGGAACGGTTTTCTTCCTTTTCAATTTGGTTGCCTTTTATTTCTTTTTCTTGCCTAATGCTCTGGCTAGGGTTTCCAGTGCTATTTTAAATAAAAGTGGTGAGAGTGGGCATTCTTGTCTGGCTCCTGATCCTTTTCACTGTTTAATATGATGTTAGCTGTGGGCTTGTCATATATGATCTTTATTATGTTGAGGTACATTCCTTCTATACTCAATTTGTTGAATGTTTTTATCATGAAAGGATGTTGAATCTCATCAAATGCTTTTCTGCATCTGTTGAGATGAACATAGATTTTTATCCTTCATTTTGTGTATGTGATGGATCACATTGATTTTGCATGTGTATCCATCCTTGCATCCCTGAAATAAATACCACTTGATTAATTTTGTGGGAGTCTTACAATGTGCTTTTGAATTAGGTTTGCTCATATTTCATTGAGAATTTTTACATCTATGCTTATCAGGGATATTGGCCTATAATTTTCCTGTAGTGTCCTTGTGTGTATTTGGTATCAGGATAATGCTAGCCTCGTAAAATGAATTTGGAAGCATTCCCTCCTCTTCTATATTTTTATAAGAGTTTGGGAAAGGTGGGCATTAATTCTTTAAATATTTGGTACAAATATTTCTCCATTCAAGCAAGCCTTCTTGTCCTGGACTTGCCTTTGCTGGGAGATTTTTTATTAGATTCAATTTCCTTACTAGTGACTGGTCTGTTCATATTTTCTGTTTCTTTATGATTCAGCCTCAGCAGGTTTTATGTTTCTATGAATATGTCCATGTCTCCCACATCATCTTAATTGTTGGTGTATAATTATTCATAGTAGTCCTTTGTGATCTTTAGTATTTTTCTGTTGTCAGTTGTAATGCCTCCTCTTTCATTTCTGATTTTGAGTCTCTTTGTCTAGCAATTTTGGGTATCTAAAAAAAAAAAAGCCCTTAGTTTCATTGATCTTTTCAATTAACTTTCTAGTCTCTTTCATTTATTTCTGTTTTCGATTATCTTTCTAGTCTCTTTCATTTATTTCTGCTCAGATCTTTGTCATTTCCTTCCTTCTACTAATTTTGGTTTTAGTTTGTTCTTCTTTTTCTAGTCCTTGAAGTGTAAAGTTAGGTTGTTTATTTGAGATTATTTTTCCTTCATGTAGGCATTTATTACTGTAAACTTCCTTCTTAGAACTGCTTTTGATAAATCCCGTAAGTTTTTGTATGCTGTTTCCACTTTCATTTGTCTCAAGATATTGATTTCTCTTGTTTTCTTCTTTGAACCACTGGTTGTTTAGGAACATGTTGTTTAATCATCCTGTTGGGGCACCTGTGTGACTCAGTCAGTTAAGTGTTCAACTTGCTTTTGGCCCAGGTCATGATCTCATGGGTTATGGGACCGAGCCCTGCATTGGACTCCACTCAGCACAGAGTGGGCTTGGGATTCTCTTTCTCCTCTTCCTCTGCCCCTCCCCCTTTGTGTGCTCTCTCTCTCTCTCTCTCTCAAATAAATAATCTTTTTTAAAAAATCATCATGTATTTGAGAATTTTCTAGTTTCCCTTTTGTAACTGATTTCAAGTTTTATATCATTGTCAAAAAAATGCTTGATAGGATTTCAGTTCTCTTAAATATATAAAACTTGTTTTAAAACCTTACATATGATCTATCCTGGAGAATGTACACTTGAGAAGAATGTGTATTCTGCTACTGTTGGATGGACTATTCTGCATATATCTGTTAAGTCCGTCTGGTCTAACATGCCCTCTAGGTCCCATGTTTCCTAATTGATTTTCTGTCATTTTTGAGAGTGGGGTGATGAAGTCCCCTAATATTACTGTATTGATGTCAGTTTCTCAGATCTGGTAATATCTGCTTTATATGATCAGATGCTCCTATGTTGAGTCATAAATATTAACAGATGTTATGTCTTCTTTATGAGTTGACCCCTTTATCATTATATAATGACCTCTATTTCTTGTTACAATCTTTGACCTACAGTCTGGTTTTTTTGGTACAAGTATAGCCACCTCTATTTACTTTTGGTTTTATTTGCATGAATATCTTTCTCCATACCTTCACTTTCAGTCTAAATGTGTTCTTAAAACTGAGATGAGGGGCGCCTGGGTGGCTCAGTTGGTTGGGCAACTGCCTTCGGCTCAGGTCATGATCCTGGAGTCCCGGGATCAAGTCCTGCATCCGGCTCCCTGCTCAGCGAGGAGCCTGCTCTCCCTCTTACCCTCCCCCCTCTCATGTACTCTCTCTCTCTCATTCTCGCTCTCTCAAATAAATAAATCTTTAAAAAAAAAAACTGAGATGAGTCTCTTACAGGCAGCATACAGTTGGTTTTTTTTTTTTTTTAACCCATTCAGCTACTTTAGGTCTTTTGATCGGAGATTTAGTTCATTTACATTTAAAGTAATTACTAATGCGTACAGACTTACTATTGCCATTTTGTTAATTGTTTTAAGGCTGTTTTATAGTTCCTTTGTTCCTTTCTTGTTCTCTTCCTCTGTGATTTGATGATTTTCTGTAATGGCATACTTTTATTCTTTTCTTTTTATCTTTCATCTATCTACTATACATTTTTACTTTGGGATTACCAAGAGGCTTACATAAAACATCTGCAGTAATAACAGTCTATTTTAAGCTGGTACAACAAAGCACTATAGTTTTATATTTCGCCTCCAATGTTTTATGTTTTGATGTCACAATTTACATCTTTTTATATTATTTGTAATTGTTACAGGTATAGTTATATTTAATAATTTTGCCTTTTAGCCTTTATACCAGAGTTATAAGTGATTTACCCACCACCATTACACTATGAGAGTATCCTGGATTTAATTACATGCTTACCTTTATCAGTGATTTTATACTTTTATAAGTTATCCTGTTACTATTTAGCATCCTTTCGTTTTTGCCTGAAGAATTACTTTTAACATTTCTTGTAAGATTGGTCTAGGGGCAGTGAACTCTTTCAGCTTTCATTTGTTTAGAAAACTCCTTATTTCTCTTGCATTTGTGAAGGACAACTTTGCCACATATAGTATTCTTGGTTGGCAGTTTTTTCTTCCAATACTTTGAGTGTATCATCCCATTTCTTTCTGGCTGCAAAGTGTCTGTTTAAAAATCTACTGATAATCTTATGGGGATTCCCTTTCTCCTGTTGCTTTTAAAGTTCTGTCCTTATCCTTAACTTTTGACTATTTATAACGTCTCTCTCTGTGCATCTCTTTAAATTTCTTTTATTAGATCTCCTTGGGCTTCCTGGAGCTTTTTATCTGTTTCTTTTCCCAGTTCAGGGAAGTTTTCAACCATTATTTATTTGAATAATCTTTTTGCCCCTCTTCTCTTCTCGGACACCTATGATACCTATATTGATACACTTAATAGTGTCCTATAAGTCCCTTAAGCTGTCTTCACTTTTTTCTTTTTTTTCTTTTTGTTCCTAATTTCATTAAAGTCCATTGTCCTGTCTTTGAGTTCTCTGATCCTTTCTTCCACTTAATCTAGTTTGTTTTTGAATCCCTCTTTGAATTTTTCGGTTTACTTACTGTGTTCTTCAGCTTTCTTGTTTCTGTTTGGCACTTATTTATGTTTTCTTGTTGACATTTTTGCTTTGTTCATACATTGCTTTCCTGACCTCAGTGAACCTCTTTATGATCATTATTTTGAAATCTCTATTGGGAAATCACTTTTCTCTATTTCATTAATATCAGTTTCTGGAGCTATATCTTGTTCTTTTGTTTAGAATATATTTCTGTTCCTTCATTTTCATTGACACTCTGTATTGGTTTTGCACGTTAGATAAAACAGTCACACCTTCTAGTCTTGGCATCTTCTGTCTTATATAAGAGACAAAACTCACTGATCACCCAACATGAACTCCTTGTTTCCTCTCAAATCTTTATGACTGTCCAAACCACCATCTTTGTTCTTAGTGTCTCCCAGTAGTTGAAGGTGTGCCAAGACCTGTCAATGTCTCAAAAAGAGGATGGCATTAAGCACCTAGGTGCAGGCTGATTAGAAGCTAGGCCCTGAAGCAGCAGCTGATAAGGTATATTGTGAAACTCCTTACAGGGAAAGACTGGGAGTGGACGTTTTTGCCTGTTCCTTTTGTGCTCAGTCCTGGGCGATAGCCAAGGGGAATACTCATGCACCCATTAACAACCAATTCTTTGTTTGCTGTAGTCATGTGGGACTAGTGTATGCAAGCCCATTGGTTTTCAGAGCTAGGTGTTTTGGAGGTCTATCCCTTGGGTGGCAGCCTTAAAAGTTGGGGCTCTAGATGTGTGGCCCAAAACCTTGGCTTCTCAGGGAGAAGTTGGGAGTCGAGGGTTCCTTCTTAATTGTATGTTTTTTGTGTCAAGGCTGGGGTTTATGGCAAGAGTGTTTTTCAGCCTTTCCTACCCATTTTGGTGTTGGTATTTTCTCAGTCACCTGATGTGTAGGAGACACTCAACTTGTTTCTGGATTTTTCTTAGAGGAAATTGCTCTATTTGTAGCTATACATTTGGTGTGTCCACAGGAGGAGGGCAATTCAGAAGCCTCCTGTGTCTTGGTCTGGACTTCTGTACTATGACATCCTTGCCCTAGAGCATTGGTTCCACTATCCATATATCTTTTTTAGGTGAAAATTTAAATGTTGTGCCCTTATTTTATTGCATTGTAGGAGTTATTTTAATTTAGTTGTAATATATATTATATATTCTTTACCAGGGATAAGGCCATTTCTCAAGGTGGTGTTTGCAGCAAACAATCTTGAGAGATAGGTAATACTTTTCCTGCAGAGAAAAAGCAAGCTTGTTCCCATTTGCTGTAAAAGTTGTATTGTATTACCTCCAGTGATGTAATGCACTGGGTGTGCAGGCATCCATATAGACACTTGTATTTCCCCCAACATACTTAGAGGTCAAGGGAGAGCCATTGCCAACTTATATGATATTCCTGCTGCTTGCTCTGCCTTCAGGGAAAGTTCTGTATCTCTGACCGGGGAGTCTGTGTCTTCTGCTGTGGCATCCATGAAACAGTAACAGGCTAATTTTTAGCATACAGATATGGTAAAATCTTAAACCCTTCACACATCCTGACAGGACATAATTCAGTTACTTGGAGTTAGTATGGTCCTTTCCAGGCTTGCTTTTAAGCTTTGTCAAGACAGTTCTGAAACCAGTTTCAGTCTTGTTCCATGACTGAGCAATACCTTGCTAAAGACTTTACTCAGTGCCCTGTGTGTCCACTCTTTTGAGTGGGTACACAAACTATTCTTGGCTCCATTTGAGCTTTGGGAGCTCACCTGCTCATTTGGTGGTCCTTTCTCTGGCCTCAGTAGTTTCTTCACACACGTGCACTGAGCATTACTCACCAGAGACTCCAGGAGAATGGGTGTAGACCTCTGGAATACTCTCCCTCTGTGCCACTCTCCTCTTCAGTACTCTTGAGTTCCCTCTCCCTGTGCTACAGTCTGCAAACCGGCCGTGGCACTTGTGCAGCTCACCTCGTTTTCTCCCCTTCTCTGAGTTCTCTGACCTGCTGTGCTGCCTGTTGTCCAAAGTCTGAGAAACTCTGTTTCTTATATTTCACCTGATTTTCTGATTGTTTAAGGTAATTGGGGAAATTCTGTACCTGTTATTCCACCATTGTTGTAAACAGACATTCCATTTCTTAATTTCTCATGTAGACTGCTTAGCTTGTGTCTTTTCATTCTTTCATTTAATGTGAAAAATCTAGAGCTCTGCGTTTCACCCTACTGCTTCAGGTGCATCTCCCACAGCCTTTGACATGTAGAACTTCCACTGTCATTCAGCTCTTAGTGTTCTTTAACTTTTAATTTGTCCACTTTATTTGACTGTGAATTCATCTGGGTGATGGACATTAAGGAAAACCAACAAAAATCTCTGCCCTCTGGAGTTTACATAGATGCAGAAGAGAGGAGTAGAGAACACTTGGGCCTGCAATCTTTGGTAGAGGCTCCACACTCCAGGAGAATTCCAGAGCTGCCATGATGTTACCTTGTTATTTCTGAATGGTACTCGGCAGGAGGAGCTGCTTTTTTTTTGGTCACATCATGATGACTAGGCAACTGATATTTTAATCAGGAAACTCTGGGAGAGAAAAAGGGCCAGACTGAGCCCTTCCCAGACCATCTCCATTTTGTGGCTATTGACTCTGCCTCTTTAGAGTTTATCTTTGCCATCCATATTAAGGGAGCTTCTTCCTGCTCTCCTATTTTTTTTTTAAGTTTTATTTATTCATTTGAGAGAGAACACAAGCGGGGGGAGGGGTGTTGGGTGAGGAGGGGTGGAGGGGGAGAGAGAGAGAGAGAGAGAGAAGCGGGCTCCCAGCTAAGCAGGGAGCCCGATGCAAGGCCCGATATCAGGACCCTAGGATCATGATCTGCCTGAGCCGAAGGCTGACACTTAACCGACTGAGCCGCCCAGGTGCCCATCTCCTGGGGTTTCTTGTCTATTGGTATTTGTTATAGTTGTTTTCTTTGGTAAGTAAGGTTCTGAAAACTACTGAGATTCAGTATTATCTGTAATATATTTGGGATTCATCTGCAAAAGGAGTCCAGCAGCCTGTGGTAGTTTTTCATCTTGTCCAACATTGGTAGTCCTAGTAGAACTAACTGTTACTTATTATTATTAATTACTATTATTATGGGATGAAGATGCAAATGAGAATCAATGCCAAGAGAGTCTTCACAGATGATTATCAATACATCCTTAATTTGAGAGGGAAAAGGTATGAAATTTAATTATGTATGTTGTCCCTAAGCCTAGAAATTACCAGAATCTTAGGGAAGTTTTATATGCTAAACTCCTAGAGGAATTAACCATTGTGGGGAGAAGCTAAGGCTCACTGAGTGCCCTTCTCTACATGGTTCCAGGAGGCTGGGCCAGTTCCTACTTCCAGCTCATCACAAGAGTCAGGACTGAGTGAGCATCCTCTGGTCAGAGTGTCGGAAGCAGCCCTGAATTTCTGCAGAAGCAGAGGCAGGAAGCTCCCATAAAGAGCAGCTGCTTGTGACTAAACCGTGTTGTCCATCTGCCAGCAACCTGGCAGCGTGCCTTACACACCTTTGATCCTAAACCATTTACTACTGTCTGTGCAGTCCTAATTTTTGGACACACTCTTACTGCCCCTGAGTCTTTTTTTTTTTTTTTGGAACTTTTAGGTAAAAGACTTCAATTTTGGATTTCATCTTAGTTTATTGCTCAGTAATTTCCTTGATACTCAGAAACTTCTCAAACCTGTTTCTGGGAAGGATGCCAGCCCTGCAGAAGGCAGTGGAAGTGGACGTTTATCTAGAAGTAACCAGAAAAAAAACGCTGTCAATTTTGTGTACTGATTTTACATTGAAAAATAACATAAGCTGGAGGGTGGAGCAAATGCCAAGAAAGGGCGAAGGCTGTATAAAAACCCCTTTTTATAATTCCTCTTGTATTTTTCTTTGGCTTCCTAATTTGTATTAAATCTAGTTAGAACCAAGGACATCAGGGTGAGGTAACAGTATCATAAAACAACAGCAAAACAGGTTGTATACCTAAAACAGTATTCATGTTTAGTGACCAAACAAAACCGTTGACCTTAAAATAATGTCAGTAAGGGAAAGAAAGCATTAAGACAATAGTGATGTTCTGAGGTAAATAAAACGTGGGCATTAATAAAAGACACAATTTTATTGTTACGTTAAGCTAAATTTAGTCAAGATGAGGATGTTTTTGCCAGGGTGAGATATCAAACATAATCACTCTGCCATGTGCTCTCGGGGTGTAGTAAGAGCATAGGATAGAATACAGTGTTGCCTTAAGCTCATGAAAGAGCAATGAAATACCAGTTGTGATTAAAATAAAAAATGGGGGGCATGTTCTTCTTCCTTTCGCTAAATTAATTAAACCACACACATAACATACACACACTCACACTCAGGCTCACACACACTAACACATTGCCCCACTAGGTTATAGTAGAGAATGTTTTTCCTGTCAGAGTCTTAGTGAATCACAATTTGTTGAACTGAGACGCTGAGTCCTGCAGCTGTCAGACGTGTTCTGTGGGTTCCCAAGGTTGTTGATTTCCTCTACCATAACAGATGGAGTGCAAGAGAACAGAAGAGAATATCCATCTAACAGGAGGCAGGCATATTAGTATTCTAAATGTATCCATGTATTAAAGCCAGGCAATGGTTAGGTCTGAAAAAAACTACCTTGAGTTATCAAAATATCACCTATAACACATTGGTAGCTTGACGGTGGTTATATCCTTTTAAAAAAAAATCACTGAGGTTTACCCTAGGATTAAGTATACCATAGAGGTGGGTAGAGCATAAATCCATAGTTCACCTATCCATGAGTATAGACTAAAAGACATTGCTTCAAAGAAATGGTTAAATTATAAAAATACAGATATGTTTATTATGGTGTAGCAATTATTAAAAATTGGCATATTCGTGTAATAATATCACTTTGTAGGATTGCTAGTATGTTTGAACTTCAATTATTCAAGAAGGAAATATATTTGCATATGACACAGTAGACAGTACTGCACAGGGAGGCAGATAACCAGGTTTGGATCCTTCTAAGGGCTCTAAAGCACCCTTCTTAGAAAGGGGGACATAGTAGTACCTTAACTACTCCAGATGAAAAATTCCTTCCCTTTCCGCCATTTTTTTTTATTATGGTAAAATGCCAGAGCTTGTTTTAACTTGCCTTTTATTTCAAACACCTGTTATTTGTTACTGAAACCTGGGGACGTGGAAAGGCAGAGAGGAAAGAACTAAATATTTATGGATTCCCTGTATATCTAGGGAGCCACTTTCTATGTTACTTACCCTCACTCTCTTCCCCCCGCCCTCAAAAACAAAAACAAAAACAAAAAAACAAAACCTGAAAGAAGAGAAATAAGAGAACGGATATTCATTGAGTACCCACATGGGTACATTACCTGCATTTTCTCATCTATTTCCCAATGAATTTGGTAAGTATATTTTATTACCACCATTTAAACAACTTAGAGTAAATAAATTGTCCAACATAACAGTTAAAAATGGGGCTGAAGTTAGGGGTGCCTGGGTGGCTCAGTCGGTTAAGCATCTGCCTTCAGCTCAGGTCATGATGCCAGGATCCTGGGATCAAACCCCACATTGGGCTCCCTGCTCAGTGGGGAGTCTGCTTCTCCCTCTCCATCTGCCTCTCCCTCAGCTCATGCTGTCTCTCATTCTCTCTCAAATAAATAAATAAAATCTTTAAAAAAAAAGGGAGCTGAATTTAAAATTAAGCCTCTTGTCACCTTGACTTCACAGCTCTAAAGAACTTCAAATTCACTTTCTAAATAGTCATTATTCCTGTATCTTTAAATCTTTATTTCTACACAAAGACTTGCATTTACTCATAGAGTCAACATTGTGTTTTGATTTGTTTTTTGTTTTGGGGGGTTTTCTTTGGCTGCTTTGGATATGTTTATAAGTAGTATGTCATGAGCATTCAGCAACATTTCTAAGTATGTCATGAGTATTCAGCAATATCATGCGATAAATTAAAGATTAACACTTTCTTCTGAAATATTCATGGTAGGCAAAGCAGAGAGTATGGAATCCAAAAAATTGAATGGTGGTTTTTTTTTTTTTTTTGCCACATTATTGGCAGATACAAGCTGTTCATATTTTGTTATTGGGTAAATTTGTTAGTCATATTGTAAATGCCCTCCTCATCTTATAAAACTAATTTTAGAAAAGAAAAGCATATTTACAATAGAATTTGGTAATTAGAAGAAGTAATTTATCAAAGAATTGCATGATTGGAAAATTTATATATTTAGATCTCACATCAGTGTATAGATTTTAGTATAATCTTTTTATTTGAAAATGGATGAGTACAAAATATTAATTTTCTTTTGTTATTCTCTATCCTGGAGGTTTCTAAACATGGAAAATATATGTATGCCAGAGATGCCTTGTGAGCACTACTTGTTTCTATCCTTGTGGATTATACCCCTTTTTAAATATAATAAAATTAAATGCCTTTTTTTTTTAGTTTTTTGAAAGTTGGTTGGAACTGTAGACTCTCAGGCTCCATTCTCTTTCCAGTACCCAAGGAAGGAGAGAGCATCTGGGCTGAAGTAGATGCAGAATCAATGGAGAAGGAAGCAGTTTGGGCCAGTTCCAATGGCATGTAAAAGAGAAATTACTTCCAGGACAAGTATCCAATCTACATACTTCTCAGACATTTAGAGATTTCTGTTTCATAGGCCAGAGGGCTTTCTACTGTAGGGTGATTAGTGAGATGGGTCTGATTCTATTTCCAAGATAATGTGTAGGGAATATATAACCACAGTCCTCAAAACTGATCATTTAATACATCCCATTAAAACATCACTTCACATTGTGGATAGGTTCTATATCCTATTAGTAGTATATATCAGCTACATTATGGATTTAATAGAGTTTAGTGAGAGCCCTGGGCCTCTAGTTTCTTTTTTTCTGTGGGAAAACTCATACTGAGTGCCACAATTAAATTTTTGGAATCTTGTAAACTAGAGATCAGCTCATAAAGTCAGTGAACATATATTTCATTTCTCAATTGAGAAAATTAAATAAGGAAATCAGCATAAACAATTTAAATTTGCCCACTAGTTTTATAAATAATACATGTGTGTTCTCTTTCATTGTTTTATATATTGATGAATTTTTATGAATATATAAATATTTGAAAGACTAAATACATACCCTTATAAGTCAATAAAATAGAATGGCTTTCCTATTTAGAAGGTTTATGTATTACTTTAATTACCAAAAAAAGATTGTAAAGGATTACAAAAATGCAATAAAAACAACTAATTAAGCATTAATATGATAGCATATAAATGTAGTAAACCTCCGTTCATTTACCTTGATTTATGTGTTAATTTGCTCAGTTTCTTCCTGTAAATGGCTCATTATATAAAACGAAAGAAATCTAAATGAGAGACAAAAATCAAGGCAATTGACTATTTATAAAAAGATCAAGTGTATATTTTTACTCCCTAATAGACATTGCAAAACAAATTTTATCTACTTTGTCTTCTCTCATAATCATTTCACCTACTTTCATACTTCAGGGGAAGATGAGGGGAAAAACGTTACTGCAAACATCTCCACATTATCAACCTTTAATTTAAAATAATCACAGAACATATAGGAACTCCCTACATTTTAGTAGTGCTCACTTTAATAAGAATTTTTGTAAGTGATTTAATATTTACTTGGCCTGAATAATGCCCCTGAAATCTCTGCCCGCACCCCATTCTCATCCTCTTGGTTGCTCAGCAACATAGAACAAAGCAGAGACCCAGTGGAACGAAAAAGCAGGTTTAGCTATCACAGAAATGAAACTGTTTCTTTCAGATTAGATGAAACACCGGGGAAAGTTATCTTTTGATTTATATATCTAATATGTGTGAGTATGCATGTATGTACATAAAATTTTAATACCCATAAGCAGTAGGGACAGTTACCTCTGATGAAATTTAGTTAACAAGCTTGCTGAGTTATTTAAATAGAGATTCAGTAGTAATTAGGGTGGTAATTTGCCCATAGCCTGGATTTTTTTCCTTTTTTTTTTTTAAAGAGATTTTATTTTATTATTTTAAAGATTTATTTATTTGAGAGAGCGAGAATGAGAGAGAGAGAGAGTACATGAGAGGGGAGAGGGTCAGAGGGAGAAGCAGGCTCCCCGCCGAGCAGGAAACCCGATGCGGGACTCGATTCCAGGACTCCGGGATCATGACCTGAGCCGAAGGCAGTCGTTTAACCAACTGAGCCACCCAGGCGCCCTGGATTTCTTTCCTTAAGATAGGAAATGAGAACTGGAGTTACTGCCTTCAGGGATTGAGGATTGGAAGGGTATAAAAGCCAATAGAAAGCCTGTCCTGTATGAAGTAATTGCAGTTGAAAACAGCTGTTCTTTATATGCAAGAATTAGAGCCTATCTAATGTAGGTGAATTTAATCACAAACAAGTTTGTCTATAATGATAAAGTTGAAGTGTTTTCAGAATTTAGGATGCCTTTCAGATTATAAGAATCCTTTTAATCAGATGTTTGATTTCACTTGACAAGTAAAACTGTAAGTATACTGCTTATGCCAGATATAATTTAACTTAACAGAAATTATTATTCATCACAGCCAAAGAGATTTTGATTAAAACTTCCAAAGGATTATCTCATCTATGAGAGGCAGTGGAATGAGTTACAAATGGAAGTATGGAAGAAAGTTTTTCTAGGCATATTTAATAAAAGCCTAGGGCCATATCAGCGTCTGTTTGAATTTCTAGCAGGACTTTTTTCTTTAGGTTAAAAGGATATGTATGATTGCTTCCTGCGATTTCTCTTGGTGTGTGATTCTGCAGTGTGCTTTAGAATATTGACGCTTATGGTTATTAAATGTCTTAAAGAGTAACATTCTGTATTAAAATCAGCAACATTTGTAAGACTTAAATGGAGGAAGCTTTACTTATCTACTGTACTTTTATTCAAAATGGCTTATTTACTAAATTATTTACTAAGGAGAGTACAGTTGACCCTTGAACAATATAAGAGTTAAGGGCACCAACCCCCGGCATAGTTGGAAAGTCTGTGTAACACTTTTGACTCCCCAAAAACTTAACTACTAATAGCCTACTGTTGACCAGAAGCTTTACCAGTAACATGAACAGTTAATTAACACATACTTTGTATGTTATATATATTATATACTCTATTTTTACAATAAAGTCAGAGAAAAAATCATAAGAGAAAATACATTTGTTGTACTGTATTTAATGAAAAAAAAAACCCATGTGGTTCAAACCTATGTTATTCAAGGGTCACTGTATTCTTAGAATGTATTTGTAAATACGACGGGGAAAGTATGCCGCAAATGAAGCAGCTCTTCAGACAATTTAAATCATGGTGATACATTCAGCCTGGAGTTTAGTTTTATTTTCAGCTAGTCATCTGCAGCCATGCTTCCCACAGAGGGAGGTTTCCATACTCACAGCACACTGTGCAACTTGGATGGACAGTCTTACAGGCTACTTATGAGCTCATGACATCTGGTATCTGTGACGAGCAGCCAGACAAAATGCTGATCACAGGCTATTCTCTATGGAGGTTTCCTACCTGCCTGATGCTCACCACTTTTCTTCAGTACAGTGTTTGGAATATATATATATATATCTTGATTGTTTTTCTAAGTCCAGCAACTGATTTTATGGTTTTACAATTATTTATATGGACAGTAGTTCTATTCTATAGGCATGTTTTTGTTCTTCAAGTTAATTTAGTGACTTGTAGCTATAGCAGTAAACTGAAGTAGCCTTTGTAATGCTGAGACTTGCTTAGTTTGCCTACTTGTGTCAGCAAGTGGCGTGCCTTTTGTGTGTGCATAAGTATGTATTCATATGTTCAAAGGAGCAAGGATACAACAAAAAACAATGCAGACAATCCATTAGTATGGGAGCATGGCAGGTTTACATCTTAGAATGTATCTATCCAACAGATGTATATTAAGCAAGATGCACTAAGAACTCTGGATACAAAAATAAATAGAACATTGCCTTGTTCTCTAGTGGCTTGTAGTCTGGTTTACTTGGCTGCATCAGAGGAGGGCACATAAAGACAGACTAGAGCTTGAAATGAGGTCTATCCTTCTATCAGAAGAGGGCAGATGGCAGGACATTGAATTTATCTGCAGTATTTGTGATATCCAGTCTAATAAACAAGAACACTGTCCACAGAATGTGGTGGGCGGCAATTAGAAGAGAGACTGCCCTAACTCGAAGTCCTGAAGTATCCCAAAGAAAGAAAAGGAGTGTGCAAAGAAGAGTTAGCATGCCAGGCCTGGGACTGATATCCTTAGAAAGGCTGGTTTGTGAGGTTGGCCCTTGACTGGTGCTTGGGAACTTGAATGATAAACAGTTGCCTACGGTGATTTAAAACTTTTTATAAATGGCAGGAGTGGCTCATAGTGTACTGTGTCTAAACTGTTTTTACAAACAATGTGGTTTATACTGAACATTTATGTTCCCTCCAGGAGACTGAATTTTTATATGTTCTAGGCAGAGAATGCATATGTGCCTAGCCCCCACTAAAAACACTAGGCACTGATTCCTTAATGAACTTTTCAGGTAGACAGCATTTCACAGGTGGTGTCACAACTCTGTGCTGAAAAAATTAAGCACATCCTATGTAACTCCACCAATAGACTCTTGGAAGTGTATGCGTGGTTTCCTACAGACTTCACATTAAGAGCCTTTTCCCTTACTGATTTTACTTTGAGTCCTTTTGCTGTAATATATAACAGTCATAAATCAAACCCAACTCCTGGGTCCTGTGAGACCCTCTAGTGAATCACTGAGCCTGAGGGTGGTCATGGGCACTCCCAACAAAGGCAGAATCTGAATTTTGATCCGGTATGTAGCAGCAGGGAGTCTGAAGGAGAGCAGTAGCTCATCTATTAAGTCCACCTATGAGACTCCAAGAGATTTTGATCCAGTATGAAATGTCTCTTCTTGACTTCTTCTGACAGTTAAAGAGACATTCAGTCTATTCTGCTTTTCCCACCTCCCTACCCATTAATTTTGAGTGATGGGAAACTGAAGCTAAATGGGAATTCATTGATTCTCATAGCTGAACGGTCTTGGGATAGAGCGTGCTTCAGTTTGATGCTCACGTTGAATGATGTATCCATTTCTGGGTTCCACTGCTGCTCTGCTGATCACCTTCTCCAGCAAGGTCTTCCCTTACTGTCACAAGAAGGCTGTGGCAGCACCAGCATCATATTCTTTCTTACAACAAGGAAGAGCCGAAGTTGAAAATTAGAGCTCATTAGTTCAGTTTTTGCTGTGTGCTCATATGAACCACATACTGAGCACTACCCCCCACCCACCCAAGGGAATTGGCATGAGCTTCCCCTACCCCTAAAAAAATCAAGACTAAGAATATTTTCCAGAAGTGGAGTATAGTGAGAGGCCACCATCACAGCCAGTGTTTACTACCCTCACCATCCCCACCACTGAAGGATCACTGATCATCTCAGTAGATGTAGAAAAAGCATTTGATAAAATTCAACACCTATTCATGATAAAAACTAGTGACAAGAGGGTATAGAAAGAATGTATTCAATATAATAAGGCCATATATGACAAGCCTGCAGCTGATATAATCAATGGTGAAAGGTTGAAAGCTTTCCCTCTTAAGATCAGGAAGAAAAGGGCCTGCTCTCACCACTCCTATTCAACATGATACTAGAAGTCCTAGCCAGAGCGGTCAGGCAAAAGAAGAAATAAAAAGCATCCAAATCGGAAATAAGAAGTAAAACTGTCTCTGTTTGCAGATGGCATGCTGTTATATATAAAAAATCTTAAAGATTCACCAAAAAACTGTTAGAACTAGTAAGTGAATTCAATTGGACAAAATGAATATACAAAAATCAGTTTCATTTCTATACAATGACAGTGAATTATCTGAAAAGGAAAGAAAACAGTCTCATTTATAATAGCATCAGGAAGAAGAAAATACTTAGAAATAAGTTTAACCAAGGAAGTGAAAGATCTGTATACTAAAAACTTTTAAGACAATGATGAAAGAAATTGAAGAAGACACAAATAAATGGAAAGCCATGTCATATCCATGGAGAAGAATTATTATTATTAAAATAGCTGTACTACCAAAATCCATCTATAGATTAAGTGCATTCCCTATCAAGATTCCAGTGGTATATTTTACAGAAAAAAGAAAATCCTAAAATTTATATGGAACAACAAAAGACTCTGAATAGCCAAAGCAATCTGGAGAAAGCAAACAAAGCTGGAGGTGTCACACTTCCTGATTTCAAAGTATATTACAAAGCTATAATAAAACAATATGTTACTGGCATTAAAAAAACACATAGATAAATGAAACAGAATCAAGAACCCAGAATAAACCCCTACATGTATGGTCAACGAATGTTTGACAAGGGAGCCTGGAATATTGAATGGAGGAAAAGACAGTCTCTTCAATGAGTACTGCTGGAAAACTGGATATTCACATGCAAAATAATGAAAGTGGACCCCCACCTTACACCACTCACCAAAATCATCTCATGAGACATTAAAGATTACCTAAGTGTAAGACCTGAAACCATAAAACTAGAAGAAAACATAGGGAAAAGCTCTTTAACATTGGTCTTGGAATGATTTTATGGATATGACACCAGAATCACAACAATAAAGGCAAAAAGAAACAAGTGGGACTATATCAAAATGAAAAGCTCCTGTATAGCAAAAGAAACAATCAGCAAAATGAAAAGGCAGCCTACAGAATGGGAAAAAATACTTGCAAACTATATATCTGATAAGGCATTAGTATCTAAAATATATAAAGAACTCCTACAACTCAAGAGCGAACAAGACAATGTGACTTAAAAATTGGTAGAGGACTTGAATAGACTTTTTTCCCAAGTGGATATACAAATGGCCAACAGGAGCATGGAAACGTGCTCCACATCACTCATGTGGAGCAAATCAGAACCACAATGTGATATCACTCACACTTATTAGAATGGCTACTATCAAAAAGACAAAAGATAAGTGCTGGTGAGGATATAGAGAAAAGGGAGCCGGTCTCTGTTCTTGGTGGTACTACAAACTGGTGCAGCCACTATGGAAACAGTATAGAGGTTCCTCAAAAAATTGGTAATAGAACTACCATACTGTCTAGCAATTCCACTTCTAGATATATTTCCAAGGAAATGAAATCATTATCTGGAAGAGATAGGTACATTTTCGTGTTCATTGCAACATTGTTTACGATAGCCAAGACAGGGAAACAGCCTGTCATTTACATCAACATGAATGACCTTTAAGGGCATTATGCTAAGTGAATTAAGTCAGAGAAAGACAAATACTGTATGAGCTCACTTATATGTGGAATCAAAAAAAAAAAAAAAAAGATTGGTGGCAGTTGCCAAGGGTGAGGGAAACAAGTGAAGGTGGTCAGAGGGTACAAACTAACAGTTACATATAACGTACAGCATGGCAACCATGGTTAATACTGCGTTGTATATTTGAAATTTGCTAAGAGAGTAGGTCTTAAAAGTTCTCACACACCACACACACACATACACAAACTATGAGGTGATAGATGTGTTAACAGTATCTTACAATTTATACATGTATCAAATTTTAAAACTCACTGGCCTACCTGGTGAGTTTTATAGCTTTGTTTTCAGTATTTTTGTGCCTTTTGGAGAAATTCTGCCCAAAGCAATTAGGGCGCCTGGGTGGCTCATTTGGCTAAGCATCTGCCTTCGGCTAAGGTCCACGATCTCGGGGTCCTGGGATCGAGACCCACATCGGGCTCCCTGCTCAGCAGGAAGTCTGCTTCTCCCTTTTCCCTTTCTTGTGTGCTCTCTCTCTCTCCCTCTCTCTCTGTCTCAAGTAAATAAAATCTTTAAAAAAAAAGTAATCTATCCTGTACAGTATTTTGATTAAAGGACTGATCACATAGTTTAGCGCCCACTTCTGGAATCTTTTTGTATTTCAATTAAGTCCTGTACCTTAATTAATGGGATAAATTTCACATTCAGGTTCAGAATATTATTCAGACTTTGTCTTTCTGTAAGTAATTGAGCCTGTGCCTATCAGATCAATTTAGATTTTCACCTTATTTTTCCATCTAGATTTGCTAATTGGACTCTAAATTATTACTGTAGTCCTGTGGCCTTTTAATTCTGTCTCTTCCCCTTATTACTTGTCTCATAAGCACAGTAATTTAACTTTCTATCGCCTTGAAGAAAGGAAATGAGCTTTTTATGAACAAATGTTTCCTGGAATGTAGTCGACCTTTTATATGCAACACAATAGGGACTAAGATGCAGAATAAAACATTGAATTCTTAAGAGAATGCATTTCCCATTTGCTTATTTCTTTTGAGTTTGGACCTGAAACTGCTGGGCCATTTACCTCATTCACAGTAGATAACTAAAATGATACAAATTATGTAAATATTTAAATCCCATTTATACCCCATTATATCTAAATCCCATTATCTTTTTCTGTTAGCCTATAGGGTAAATGAAGATGACTCAAAAAGGATACAGGAGTTCCAAGGCAATGCAAGAAAACGCCAACCTCTGCCTCTTAAATTGTTGAGCTTACCTTAGACATGACTTTTTCTAGATTTCACTTGGGTAAAGAAAAGGAATACTCCTTCTCATTTGTGATTTTAAGTATACCTGGCAGAGCTTGAAAACAACATGAGATCTTACATGGTGTGTTCTGGGGATGAACGACTGTTTATTAATAATACTGCACATTGGTAGTGGGAGAAGAGGACACATTTCAGGTTTAAAAATAGTTCTCTCATGTGCATACACACGTTTTTCTTTCACTCTTCAGTTCTTTTCCTTCTTCCTTTTTCTTCCATCTTTCATTTTACACACAAAAATATAGAATGTGTTAAACATCCTATAAAGTCACACCATTTGCACATTTAATTTGTTTATGCTGAAAGAATAATCCAGAGAGATATAAATAGTGTGGGTGACTATGGTTCCATTCCATGAACATATGCCCTAGATTGAGCAGTAAAGTGGGAAATTGCAGTCTGCTGTTTTCTCATGAGGTCTCAGTTCCCTGTATTTCTCATAATGTGAATATAATGCTGACTTGAGTGTGATTCCTTAATTTCAAGATAAATATGTTATATATAAAATTGCCCTAGAGACAAGCCAGCTGCTTTGGCTGGTGTTTAACTGGAGCGTAGTAATCTGTTCAGTGATAGAGGGAAAGAACCTGCTCCCATGGAGCTCTTCAGTGGCAGAATGTAGCATGTCAGTCTCCAAAAGGACACATGAATACTGTTTACTGTAATTTCAGGATAAGCCAAAGGATTTTCTTAAGGTAATTGTGGGATCTTTGTAAACTAATCATCTACATGATTAAATCATCATCACCATCATCTCTTTTCCCTAATGATACGGTATAGGGGTTTGTAAGGTTTATATTTTCGGTTCTTTTCTTTGTAGTGATTTGATAATAATTCTCCACAGTCTGGAAAAGAGATATTTGGCCCATCAAATCCAATTCCACAAACGTGTTCTAAAGGAATATTCCTACAAATGGAACAAACAGATAGACAAATATGTTCACTGCAGGGCTTTTTATAAGAACAAAAATAGGAACAAAAACGTAAATTCCCAATAGTGACAGACTGTTTCATAATGCCACCTTACTATAATGTTATACTATGTAGTCATTAATAATAATGGCTGCTGTCTATCAAGGGGTTATTGTATTAATGTAGAATAATTCTTAATAGCCATAGGATTTTGTAGATCTGCTTTAAAAATGTCTAATATGCATTTGTATGTGTTTAGTTTAATGTATGCATGTATACGTATTTAAATTCATGAATATATTCAGCATATCAGGAAAAAAATCTAGAAAAATATAACAAATGTAAATAATGATAGCCAAAGGAAGAGAAAGTGATTTTTTAAAAATATCTTGTGATGAAGTTAATACTTAATTTGGGCCATTAGGTTACAGATTCTCTAACTGCTGTCAATAGAATAACCCCGCTGACCATGTACCTTTTAATGAAAATTAATTGAGATTAAATAAAATTTAAAATTCACTTTCTCAGTAGGACTTTCCACCTTCCAGCTCTCATATTGGACAGAGAGGATACAAAATATTTTTGTCATCACACAAAGTTCTGTTGGACTGGGCTGCCTGACTTGAATTAAAGGTTGTAGTCCAGCAGCAGTTCCTTGTAGAAACATTAAAACATCTCCACCGTAGTAGATACAGCAATGGAATTGCTGCATCTCTTCCTACATACTTGCAGGAGGTAACTGGGAACTGTTACAGCAGCTGTCTGGTTTTGTTTTTTGTTTTTTTGTTTTTTGTTTTGATGTAGTGTTCCCTGATTCATTGTTTGCGTATAACACCCAGTGCTCCATGCAGAACGTGCCCTATTTAATACCCATCACCGGGCTAACCCATCCCCCCACTCCCTCCCCTCTAGAACCCTCAGTTTGTTTCTCAGAGTCCATAGTCTCTCATGGTTCATCTCCCCCTCCGATGCTCCCCCCCCTTCATTTCTCCCGTCCTACTATCTTCTTCTTCTTTTTCTTTTTTTTAACATATCTGTTAAGCAAAGGTGATGAGATTGTGAAATTGGAAGCTGCATTTGGGTTTACCTTCCAGGCTGTGATGGCTGGCAGCAGTTTGTGTTCTTTCTTTCTTTTTTTTTTTTTTTAAAGATTTTATTTACTTATTTATTTGAGAGAGCGAGAATGAGAGATAGAGAGCACGAGAGGGAAGAGGGTCAGAGGGAGAAGCAGACTCCCCGCTGAGCAGGGAGCCCGATGTGGGACTCGATCCCGGGACTCCAGGATCATGACCTGAGCCGAAGGCAGTCGCCCAACCAACTGAGCCACCCAGGCGCCCCAGCAGTTTGTGTTCTTTCAAAGATTGTTTGGTCAGGCCTAACGTCTGCTAGTCATATGCATATCAACTGTCAGCATTCTCTTTTGTAATGGATGGAAGGATGGAGTCTCAGAAAGACTGACCAAAAAACATAATCTGTCTTGTACTCCAGAGGCTTCTTAATTCAGAGGAATACTGATGAGGAAATAACTGTTAAGATCTGTTGCTTGTCCTCAGGAAAATAAGCGTTGAACTAAGGGTTACAACTTGTCTGACTCTTCTGCAGTGTGTGTGTGTTGGGGGGAGGGGGGTGTCTTTTGGTTTGTTTTTTACACCTCCATCTTTGTAGTAAAAATTACAAAAGTGAGGACATACCATCATATTTCTACTCCACCGTTTCACAAGTTGAAATTCCAGTCAATGAGAAAAGGACATTTTTTTTCCCCATGCATGTAACTTGATTGCTGTAACTATAAAAACCGTAAATATTTTTAGTTCACTTTTGGCAAAATAATTTGTTTCTCAGCAAAAGTATATATAACTTTATAAGCTTTGGTTATGTGAAAAATTGCAATAAATACGTAGGGCAAGATGTTTTACCAGGATATACTGTAGAACATTTGAAGTCTTTTTTTTTAAGTTTTAATTTTAATTCCAGTTAACTTGATATCTTAATTTCTGAGAAAACTGGGATATATTTAAACCCCATTGAGCATTGTTTCTTACTGTTAGAAATTATAGTTTAAACTTCTGCATTTCAGTCACATCCTGAGGTACATCCAGGAGTGGCAGACTTACTGCCTATTACTTAAGGCTCTATTGCTGCTGGATGTAGTTCCTTCTCCTTCCTGCAGGATTTAGGTCAGTCCTAGAGTACTTTTTTTCCCCCCAGGATTTTATTTATTTATTTTGATAGAGGACATGTGTGCAAACAAATAGGTATAGGGACGGAGGGGGAGGGAGAGAGAGAATCTGAAGCAAACTCCATGCTGAGTGTAGAGCCAGACACTGGGCTTGATCTCAGGACCCCGAGCTCATGACCTGAGTGAAATCAAGAGTCCGACACTTTATTGACTGAGCCACCCAGGCGCCCCTCCTAGGGTACTTCTTAAAGTACTGGCGTAATTGGTTCTGCTCATCAGCTTTCCTCTTGGCAGTCATTAGGACAGTTCTTGTTAGTACTCTGGTTTCATCTCCATTTCTTTTCTTTTCTCTCTTTTCCTCTCTTTGCTTCCTTTCCCTCTCCTTATCTTTGTTGCATTATTCCCTAATCTCTACATCTGCTTTATTCATTCTTTTTATTTCCACCCAAGTCCAGCATTCTCCTATGAGCCTCACTAGCCCTTTAGATTCGCCTTGAACTTAATGATTGTTAATGTCTGTTTTAGTTGTTTGCCCTTACTTTAAAAGGCATACATTTGAGGTAGCCCGAAAAATAAAAAAATCAGTTTATCTTCTGTTAATCACTTCAGTGTTAGAATTTTTAACGTCTCAAATATGGTCTGGGTTTAGCCGCTCCAATATCCAAGCTAAATCATTTCCATAGGACAGATTATTTTTTGTAGACTTGAAGGGTCATTTTATCCTTTCTTGACATTCTTTTCTTACATCAAGTAAATCTTTTCTTTAAAGGTTTAGTAGCTTGTCTTGAGTATTGATTATGGATCAGAGAAAAAATTCAACCCAAAATATTACTGCTGTGATCTACTTTTATTCATCATGTTTGTGAATGTTCTGTTAGACAGATTCAACATGTGGATAACCAATATTTGGTGAATTAGAATTAAACAAATAAAACAAAATAAAAATTAATTCAGAAGCTCTGATGGCCATATTTCTTACCGATAACAACTGAAGTCACTTCAGGGCTTTCAGAGTCCTTCATTTTCAGTTTATTTATTTATTTTTTTATTTATTTAAGATTTTTATTTATTTGTCAGAGAGAGAGAGCACAAGCAGGGGGAGCAGCAGAGGGAGAGGGAGAAGCGGGCTCCTCGCTGAGCAAGGAGCCCGATATGGGACTCGATACCAGGACCCTGGGATCACGACCTGAGCCGAAGGCAGATGCTTAACGACTGAGCCACCCAGGCGTCCCCTTCATCTTCAGTTTAGTTAATAGAGCTGCCGCTGTGGGCAAAGACCTAGGACAGGGTGATAGCTAGCAGAATGCTGGTATGACTGTGTTTACTAAATGTTCGCAAAAACATTTATTGAAATGTACTAAATAGTTACTCTAATGTACTAACTACCCACCAAACATTCTAAAACTTTTAAAAATAGATTACTTTTTGAAATACTGTACATTTCATGTTTTTTTCAACATTTACGTTACTCCCTACTAACACATTAATTAGTTGTAAAAACTAATTTGCTTAACAAAAAGAATGGATTACTTTTTCAATTCCGTGTTGATTGTGAATTTAAAAATTGAAACTTTAAGTTATTAACAGAATCTCAAGGTGTGATTTTTGTAGGCTTAAATAAATTACAGAAAATATATTTCTTTTCAACTTCTTTTCAATTAATCAAATAGGATTCTTTCCACAAACACTCCCCACCCCAAGAAAAGCACATATTAGTTTGTTGCACAAAAGTTGTTTTTATAATTGAAATATGATTTCTTTTATTTTTTTGAGAGAGAGCATGAGTAGGGGCCGGGGGGTGAGGTGGGGTGGGGTGGGGAGGATCAGGGGTCAAAGAGAGAATCTTAAGCAGGATCCAAGCTCAGTGCAGAGCCTGACATGAGGCTCAGCCCCACAACCCTGAGATCATGACCTAAGCCAAAATCAAGAGTCAGACACTCAACTGACTAAGCCGCCCAAGCACCCCTGACTTCTCACTTTTAAGTCAACCCTTAATTTTCTTTTTCTTAAGGAAGAGTGGAAAAATTTCAATAAATGCTTTATTTTCTATAAAATAGACATGGGTAAATTATTGGAAAAAAGCTATCCACTTCAAATTGCACTAAATATTTTTCGAGAAAATTGGCCAACCTAATTTAAATGACTGAATATCGTTTTTGCATTCTTATATTTGATAACTGTGATTGGTTTCTCTCATATATTTGTGGCCTTTCTCAGTAGACATGGAAAGACTACATTATCATGGTTTTCATCTCAATAATATGGACATATCTTAATTGAATTTAGAGTAACTTGAATCAGATTGCAGTATCACAATTAGAATCTTAATTAAAATTTTTGATTTTATGTTTTGATTTTAAGGTTTGTGAAATTATGAGTATAAATGTCAGGGCTTACATTCTTTTTTCTTTGCTAATGTCACAACGTTGCTCTATGACTTTGAATGATTTTACCTTTTTCCTTTTCATCTTATGTCTGTAGCCTCATTTTGGAAGAAATTTTTATTCCCTCCACTGCAGAGAGCTTTTCTGTCACTAGTTTGGAACAAATGACATTGCTTGTTAGTTTTAAAAGAAAAGTAGGTTTGTATTAATTGGCCAGACTGCTGTTTATATTTATTAATTGCTGTTTTCAGTGGTAGAGATGAAAGGCAGATTCATGAGAAATAGGATTATTGTTTAATGCACCCACTTTATCAGTAAAAAAACAAGAAAGCAATGAAAATTAAAATTAGTATAGCAACAGTAAAAAAAAAATAATAATAGCCATCTTTCTCTTTACGGGAGTTTAAGTTTCAACAGTTCTCCTAACCAAGTCATAGGGATAAAGCCATAGGCAACTTAGTGCTCATCCAGTGAAATCTGTTATAATAGGACTCAATAGTAGGTCATGTGGTGGAGCCCAACTGTTCCATAGGTCTCTTTGGGAAGAAGTAAAGACATGCATGAGCTAGCATATCTGCCCCGTGACTCAGACAAGTGAAAGGATGAATAATGGTGGCCTTGCCAACCTGCTGCAAAACATGCAGATTTATGAAATAGCCTTATTAATTACAGAGGTGTAACCATGGCTTTCTGTCAGTTCAGGCTCTTTTTATTACTTACAATAGAAATTGTATACTATGTGGAGTACAAGTGGAAATGTAAACTGCAACAGAGTGCGTGGTCTTTGATGATTTGCCAGCTTTTGAGGACAGAATTTACCTAATGGGTGTGCTCTTCTCCACACAAGAGTAGAATTAAGGTATGAATTAACAGGCTTGAGTAAATCAGCTAACAAAGCTATATTCATTATTGAGATACACATATTTCCCACGATAAGGATTATTTTCCTCCTATGGTACCTACAAACTTATTTAAAAAAACAAAACAAAAAGACAGAGCCATAGATAACTAATGATGTTATTAGACCACTTATAAAAATGGTAATTTCACAGTAAAGGAGAGAGGTGTTCTCAGTTGAATATCTAGAGAGGCTGTAGATAAATGTTGAGCACATAGATTCAGTCAGCAGTGTGATTTAGGGAATGAGCCATGATCTGAGCCCATCCCTACCAGTAACTTCAGGCAAGTTCTTAACCTCTCTGAGTCTCCAGGTTTCTAATATGTAGACTTGCTATAATAACGCTTACCTTAAGGATAGTTGGCAGTAAAATAGGCCTGTAGAAAATGACA
This sequence comes from Callorhinus ursinus, assembly GCF_003265705.2. Classification (NCBI taxonomy): domain Eukaryota; kingdom Metazoa; phylum Chordata; class Mammalia; order Carnivora; family Otariidae; genus Callorhinus; species Callorhinus ursinus. The sequence continues at coordinate 583,575 of NW_027397089.1, forward strand.
TCCATTATTTCTAAATTCCTGTCTTAATCCTCACTATAGAACTCATGAAGCAACATACTTTTATTGTTCCTGTAATTCATTAACTGAAGAAGCACTAGGTTTGAGTAAATAGAGAGGTGTTCATATGCCTTCAGAAAATAAGATATAAACCTCCCATCTTCTTAGGCCTAAGCTATTCTTGATTTTATTTGTGAGCTAAGATCTGTGAATTAGAAATATGCAGTGATGAGCAAAATAGAGTGCCCTTCCTCAAGTTGAGTGAGAGTTCAGTGGAGGAGTCAGTTCAGAGATGCTATGGGAATGGTAGGCGCAGAGCATAGAGGGGAGCTCAGCAACCTGATTGAAATGGCTGAGGGGACTGGGAGTGATTGGTAAAGGTTTCCCAAAGAAGCAGCATCTGACATGCATCTTTAAAATTAGATCTAAAGCAAGTACGTTTGCAGCTCTGAGAGACTCTTAGTAATTTAGGTGCCCAGTGTTTTTCTGTTGTTTTCTAGTCTATTTTTTATTTCTATTATATTTCTATTTCTATGTTTTCTGTTTTTAAAAAATATATTTATGATAAATTGTTAACCTACAAAGAAGTATAAAGAAATAAAACTATTCATAATCCCACCTTCCATTGATGACATTTCACTTTTCATGTATTTTACTTTTCATGTGTTTATACTTTGATTTACAGAAATTAAAATCATGTAGTGTATGCCCATTTATAAGTTTTTTACTTAATAGTAAAATGTTAGTATTTTCCATATTATTATTATTTTTTTTAAAGATTTTATTTATTTATTTGAGAGAGAGAGAATGAGAGATAGAGAGCATGAGAGGGAAGAGGGTCAGAGGGAGAAGCAGACTCCCTGCTGAGCAGGGAGCCTGATGTGGGACTCGATCCCAGGACCCTGGGATCATGACCTGAGCCGAAGGCAGTCGCTTAACCAACTGAGCCACCCAGGCGCCCCCATATTATTATTTTAAAATGTGTTTTTAGTAGCTTTGTAGAGATCTTTGTATGGCCAGGCTATAATTTGTTTAACCAGAATCACAGTGTAGGCTATCAGCGTATGTATTAGTCTTCTGTTGCTGCTGCAAATATCCTAAGTTTGTAGCTTAAAAAAAAACAACACAATTTTTTTATCTTACAATCCTGTATGTCAGAAATCTGACAGGTGTGTCACTGGGCTAAAATCAAGATGTCAGCAAGACTGCATTCCATTCTGTACCCTCTAGGGGAGAGTTTATTGCCTTGCCTGTTCCAGCTTCTAAAGGCATTCCTTGGCTCACGCCCCCACCCCCAAATACATCTTCCAAGCCAGCAGTGGTGAGTTGAGTCCTCACATCACATGGCTGACCTCCTTCATAGTCCCATCTCCCTCTGATTCTGTTCTGCCTCCCTATTTCACTTTTGTAAGACTCTTTTGAATATGTTGGGCCCACCTGAATAATCCATGCTAATCTGCCTATCTCAGAGTCAACTGATGAGCAGCCTTAATTCCATCTGCAACCTTAATTTCCCTTTGCGGTGTAAAATAATATATTCACAGAGTCTGGGGATTAGGGCGTGGACATTTTTGGGAGGCCATTTTACTCTGCCAGCCACAGTGTAGTTTTATTTTTTTCAGTTTTATAAATAATATAAATTGTATAATAATGATGATGCTGTAGGGAACTTTCTACTACATGAATCTTCAGTTACCTCTCTGTGTTTTAAAGGAAAACGGATGGCCACCTTTTTTGCTGTAAGTTGAATAATCTGCTTTTTTATTAACTAGAACTCCAGATTTTATATACTACTTAATACTTGTCTGCTGAGGACTGAAAGAGTGATTCAGACATATATTACTTCATATTAGTGACTGGGGTTATTTTTCAGATTGTAGAGTTCCTACTCACCAGGAGCAATTTTAAGTTAAGGTTGCTATGTAGAAATACAAAATATTGGCCAGAGACAAATGAGAAGTGGAAGCTGATAAATATATGAAGAATGATATTTAATTCTCAGCTGAAAGAATCATGTGGGATGTTTGTAAAGTGTTGAATAAGAACAAATGAGGTTTTAGACAAAGTAAGATTTCTTTCACCACTAAGTATGAACTCTGCCTGTACTCACTTCAAGTGTATAGTGTGTATGAGTATCCTATATACATTCATATTCTGATAATTATAAAATATAGAGTAACTTGTCAGAGTGTAAGACTGTACATACCTATAGTAATATACCTTACAATTTCTCATTCAATGTAAAAACACAAGAATCTGCAAATACATTAAATGCTGAGAGAAATATATCACATCCTGAGAGAATAAAGTAATCATTTAGAAATATATAATGAAAAATTTAGCAACAAATATGAAATTGATAATTCAAATGTGGGTTTTGAATTGGTAATATATAAATGATCTGCAGAAAGATAGACTAAGCCTAACATACTTTAGAATGACATGATATGTTATAACATGAGCTGGGGTCTGGTTTGCTTTTAGTAAGAATAAGAACATTGCCTTCCTCTGGTTTATGTTTGTAAATATTTCTAAAACCACAGTATCACAGCTAAGTTATATTGTTCGGTGTAGGGAGAGTTTTCATTTTAATTAATCCCTATTTGTGTTTTTGAAAAGTAAACACTTTATTTGGAAAGAAAATAGGTCAGTATTTATGGCTATTTGAAATCCTGGAATAATTTTAATTTTTTTTTTTTCAGATTTAAGTATATCATAGCCATATGAGTCTGGATGTAAAGTTAAGTCCCATCAGTTATTAGTATCATAAAATTTCGATTCTAGGAGTTCTAAATGCAAGAAAATACTGTATTTACAAAAGGACCTCTATGGTGACTAATTTCTGTGCTGGGGTGTTCTGTGAACATATACAAAGTATGAGCAAAGAATGATCCCCAAGTTAGTTCGGTGGCCTCTGGCAATTCTCTGCTGTCTGGTAAAGGGTGACTGTTCAAAAGCATTAAGTTTTGCACGTTGTCCTGAATTGTAAGTACCTTAGTAAGTTGTATGTTTTAAGTAACAAACCTAGAATGGTTAAATACGTAAGCATTTTCTCCCATGAACTAGACAAGCAGCAGAACTTGGGCATTTGAGGCAGCCTGGCTGGATGGCATTGCCACTTCTCTGGGAGAACATGGGTCCCCCAGGGGTTTCTGCTATGTCAGCCCAATCAGTTCATCATTGGGGACCCCCCAGATCAGGCCAAAGAGTTTCTAAGCATTCCGTCACAAGACTGAGAGTGGGGCACAGAGATAGAGTACAAAGAGGAGTAAACTACTTTGGGGAGGTTCCTGAAATTAGAATGAATAGCGTTGTTGATCAGTGATCTGTTCACACCACTTCTTTCCAGCTTCTGCCTTATTCAGTTGGTAAGGGGAAGGAGCACAGAAGAAGGGCCTCAGGAACAAGAACAAAAACTATTTCTTCGTTCCAAATTTATGCTCTTTCCTCTCTGAACCAGTGTGTCTTCTAAACTTCTGTGTCTTCCTTGCCAAGTAGAAAGAACTTCTAGAAATTAGAAAGAAAGAAAGAAAGAGAAAAGAGGAGAGGAGAGGAAAAAGAAAGGAAAAAGAAAAAGAAAAGAGTTAGCCTAAAATATAACAGCTTTAGGAATTTGACCCTCTTCTGCATCCTATACATGTTGCCTGGGGGAGGCAGCGCTATCAGGCATGGGGTGGGGCACGCCAGACCAGGACCCCACCCCAACCCCTTCTAGTTTTGGAGTAGATTATCAAGATGAGACGGCCAGTGTAGACCCTTGAGCCGGAGCCTGGCAATTGGAGGCTCCCCACCTCCTCCCCAGGGCTTGGAATGTGCGTTCCACTTGCCTTCTCCACTCCCAGAAGCTGCCCCAAGGATACACCCTTGAGATAGAAATGTGGTGTTGAGACTGTTTGGACTGGGTACATATCTGAACCCAGTTAGGCCTCTACATAAAATTTTAAGATTTTAGTGGGCAGGTGTAGAGAACTAGTCATCTTGCAGCCACCCAAAATAGGCCTCATACGTTCCCCTGTTCATTAAAAATGGGGCCCCGGTTTCAAATTACACTCAGGAAGCCCTGAGGAGGTTGCAAGCCAACAATTTCTTTCTTTCTTTTTTTTTTTTTTTTAGATTTTATTTATTTATTTGACAGAGAAAGCGAGGGCAGAAACACAAGCGGGGGGAGTGGCAGAGGGAGAAGTAGGCTTCCCGCTAAGCCGGGAGACCGACGCAGGGCTCCATCCCAGGACCTTGGGATCATGACCTGAGCCAAAGACAGACGCTTAACAACTGAGCCACCCAGGCGCCTGCAAACCAACAATTTCTAAAGATGTTATTTTTGTTATTTATATTCCCCGGTGATTCTGCTCTTTAAATTTATTTTAATCCATTCAAGAGCTCTCAGTGGAGAGTTGAGTTGGCTATGAGCCTCTGAGACAGGCTGGTGCTCTATATCCCCTTTAGGGGACAGCACACTTCAGAGATACTCCTTGTAACAGGCTGGCTGCCTTTCCATCAGCCCATCTCTGGAGGTTTCTTTCTAACTAAATGCTGTTTTATGATTTTTCTATTTTGTGAATTTCACTATTAATGACAACTTATTTAGCAGCAAAAGTGCTACACTAAACAAGACTTTAGCTATAGACAATGAAAATACTTTTTATGCAGAGACAAAAGATACATAGTGTGGTAAATGTGAGGAAGGGTTTATGTTTTGCCCTGTATGCAGAATAAATACACCAAGTAAGAATTTCCCTAATGGCTTATTTGGGATCCTGAGTATGTGTGAGAATGGAATGTAGAGCTTTTATGTTGAGTTAATTACACTGTAAAAATGCTTAGTGTTGACTTTTCCCAGGTTTGCATTTTCATAAGGTGTTTGTGATGATTAACATGAGCAAAACCTATCTGGACACTGCTTAGCATAGAGTAATTATAGATGGTATTTCTGCCATTCCTTTTTATCAGGAGATGAGAGTTCTGTCATCAATTCCAACTTTCAAATTGAGTTTCACAGACTCAGAAAATGTTCAATAAATGTTAGCCATTACTCTTGTTGTTTTTCCATTCTGTATTTTCTTATAAAGCAGCCTTAGTGTTTTCATCGTAAGAAACAAGAAGTGAAAGGGGCATTTTAGGAATATAATTCTACATGCATAAAGGAAAGTAGAGAATTAAGACAGGGCAATCAATTTAAACAAAAATGTGTAACTCAAAATATTTTTCTAATTTGGGTTTTTCAGAATTAGCAAGATGATTCAGTGCTTCTCTGTAGTATCTGAGAATTAACATGAAATGTCTTTCATGTAGTATTCCCTCAGTAAATGTATGCTGACTTGTTATAATTGCTTTCCTTCTTCAGGTCCTATTTCATGTGATACAGTAGGCAGAATTTTTCTTTGTCATGTGTGAAAGGTCTTGCAGTTACACTGAAAATGGGGCACGTATGTCCTGGTGGGGCCTACATGCACTGGAACCAAGTGTGGTTTTTGGGGTTTCCATTTGAACATCAAAGGACATGGTGCTGTCACTGTGCCTACATCAAGTCAGCAGCCTTATTTATTATTTAATAATACATTGGTGTGGCAGGGCTCTCTTTGCAGTCTTTTTTGCTCAGGGCTGTTACAGCTCAACTAGTTCCTCTGCTGTTAAAAAATTGATTAGCTTTCTTTCCCCAATATTTGGAAAAGGATAAATAAGATTTATTGATGCTACTTCGAAAGACTGTATTCACTTCAGCCCTTCCTTCCTTGAAGAAACAGTTTGAGGGCTTCATTGAAGGTATGGAGAGGCAATAGATACAATAAACTTTAAATTTAGTGATATAGGCAATAGAGCAAAATAGGAAAAGATGATTCCTGCACAAGGAACTTGCTGTATAGTAGTGTCTGTGTGAACTAGGTCACAAAGCCTGTCTTGTTCAAAGTGGTCTTGGAACCCCCCCCCCATGTTAGTATCTCTTGAAATGACTCAGAATCCTGGCTGGGTGGGTGGGGATGGATGGGGCTGAGTGGGTGGGGATGAGCAGAGAGCATGGACAAGTGGGAATCCTGCATTTGTTACCATCTCCTGATGATTCTTAGTCACAGTAAAATTTGAGAATCCTGTTGCTCTTAATGTTTTAGCAGCCAATAAAAAAAAGGGCAGACATGTCTTGTTACATGATTCAGTGTCCCTAAAATAGAAACCAATCAATTGCCTTAGGGAAGCTCAAGAATTTCTCTCTGGGTGCTTTGGTGGTAATATAATATCCATTCATATTAATCTACCATTTCATAGAAAGTTTGTTGTAATCATCTAAACTCATAGGTATTGGCTTTGATGTCTCCAACAGTTAAGTCATGCTGTATAATTGCTTCATCCATCTATAGCAGGGGAGAGAGGGAAATAGGAATTATCTTTATACTTCTTATCTGTTAGATGATGCAGTCAAGTAGGATTACCTTGACACCTTGCTTATAGTATTGTGTTCTACTTCCCTGCTTATTCTTGTTCTACAAGGAGATGAAATCATCATTTAGAGAGTCAAAGAATGAGCATATGAGGGAATGTCAATGATCATTCTGGGTGTTGTTCTTAGTCTTTGAGACCCGAGCGTTCTGTTTACAGCATCCTGTTCCTCCAGTGTGCCTACTGCCACTCACTTCTTTGTCCTCATGTACACCAGTGGATGGTGCTCCTTTTCCACTTACCATGGATCCCCTGCATCAAAGGCGTACCTAAATGTAGTCACAAATCATTGCCCTCTCCTATGAAATCAAGATCTAGAATTTCCTTCCTGGCCACAACATCCATCCCTGCCATTGCAGTTTTTTCTAGTCAGTGAACCAAACAGGTATTTGTCATCCTGATTATGACTTACAGCCCCTCAAGCCTTTTCCGGTTCTTTTTGTGCCTGTCCTTGAGCTGGTTTTGAATGCTCTCCCTGACTAACCCCTGTGGTAGCTAGCATCATAAAGTCCTTGCCCCTTTGTAATTTTTCAGTCCTGGAATATGGGGAGTAGTAAAATGGTTAATTGGGATCACTAATTAATTATTGAGACTGTTAAGTGGAGTTAATCACTACCCTTATGTTCCATTAGCACTTTACTCTTACTGCTCTCTACTAACTTGGCCCATAGGTGTAATTTTTAGGGGGATGGTTGTCTCCTTCTGTGGAAGTAGAGACACTGCCCTCCCCAGACAGTCTCAGGTACTACTGGTATTTTTATCTCCTACTGTGTCTGGCACATAAGAGGCCCTGAATAAATGTATTTTAACTGCATATAATTGAGACATTTGGCCATTATATACATATTTTTCATTAAAATATTTATTTATTTATTTAATTTTTAAATTTTTTTAAGATTTTATTTATTTGACAGAGAGAGCACAAGCAGAGGGAGAGAGAGGGAGAAGCAGGCTCCCCACCGAGCAAGGAGCCCAATGTGGGACTCGATCCCAGGACCCTGGGATCATGACCCAGGCCTAAGGCAGCCACTTAACTGACTGAGCCACCCAGGCATCCCCATTAAAATATTTATTACTATTATCATGTTTAAATATTTTTTGAACTGAGAGAGTAAGCCAAGTATTTATTAGTGGTGTATTATTTGTACTGTTTTGGATACCGAGAGGTAAAAAACATGGATTATTTCATTTAAGAAAATACTAAGTTTGGCAAAGAAAAAAAATAAGTATCTTTCTCTGAAGACAAACACATACATATATTAGTTGCTCATGATTATTTCAGGTTTTATTTAAAATAATATTGAATTTAGTTCACAGATTTGGAGGCTTATGGTGCCTGACTACGGTGTATGATGTGTTTGATATACCAAAATTTAATGCCTTAAACAAAACTTTCAAATAATGTGTGCTTACTATAGAAAATTGGAAACATATAAAGAAGAAAAGGCACCTGAAATCTCACCACCTAGATATAGTGTGTCTTAACATTTTGGTGTATTCATTTGTCTTATTAATTTTAATAATTGAGTTTCTACCCTCTAAATAATTTTGCATTTTCCTTTTTCACTTCATCTTGTATGCTCTCGATCTATTTTCCCAGTCTGACTCCGCAGAGATTCAGAATTATAAATAATGTGCATAAAACTACATATCTTTGCATAATCCCAGTTTTGTGTGACCATGCTCTAAAATGTTGCTTTTATATAGATTAAAAGTTTTCACAAATTTTTGCTTACAAACAAACCTTGGACTCCATTGCAGCATAAGATAAAGTACTGCTTTATTCTTTTTTGATAGTGCCAAGAGCAGTGTTTTCATAAAGTAAATGCTGTGACCTGCCCCTTTTTCACAATCAGGCTCTTAAGCCTCCTGAGAGGAATTTTAAATAGACTATTTCCTTTTCTCCTCTTGTTGCTTTAATGAACTGTTAGATGAACACAATTTGGAACTAGAGAGATAAGAAATGATGGGAAAAAAGACTAGCTTGTATCATTGTTTGACTGAAAAAGCTCACAGGTCATATACAGTCAATTTTTAATATTCTCTTCCCCAGCCATGAGGGTACCTGGGAACTCAGGACTGGACAGTAAGGTAGGAAGGATTATAGCTGAATCCAGAAAGCATGAGGAATATGTTAAAACTAAATCCTTCAGGACACAACCTTCTACCCTTCCCTCTCACCTTACCCCAAAGACTTTATTTCTTTAAACCCTCTGGATTTTTTAAATACCTTATTATGAACATTTATTATAATTATTTAAGAGATTAAAATTTAGTTGAGATATACTAAAAACCACTGCATTATATGCTTTTTTAAGGTTGCGTTTTTTGGCATATGAATTATACAGATAACCAAGATGTCAGAAATGGACTTCAGGGTAACAATTATGAAGACAATAGCTAGAATGGAGAAATCGACTAATGGAAACATAGAGACTCTAAAGGCAGAAAGCTGAACTAGTAGAACTTAAAAATGCTATCAATGAGATACAATCTAATCTAGATAATCCAACAGCTAGGGTAAGTGAGGCAGAAGAATGAAGTAGTGATCTAGAAGACCAACTGATAGAAAAGGAAAAAGAGGAGACCTGGGAGGAACAGCTCAAAATCCATGAAAATAGAATCAGAGAAATAAGTGACACCATGAAACGTTCCAATGTCAGAATTATTGGGATCCCTGAGGGGGTGGAGAGAGAGTGAGGATTAGGAGGTATATTTGAGCAAATTATAGCTGAGAACTTCCCTCATCTGGGGAATGAAGCAAACATTTGTGTCCTAAAGGCAGAGAGGACCCCTCCCAAGATCAAAGAAAACAGACCAATGCCCCAGCATGTAACAGTAAAACTCACAAATCTTAGAACCTAGGGAATTATCTTAAGGCAGTTAGGGGGAAGAGATTCCTTACATACGGAGGGAGGAACATCAGAATAACGTCAGACCTATACACAGAGACCTGGCAAGCCAGAAAGGGCTGGCAAGACATATTCAGGGTACTAAATGAGAAGAACATGCAGCCAAGAATACTTTATCAGGCAAGGCTATCATTTAGAATGGATGGAGAGATGAAGAGCTTCTAAGACTGGCAGAAACTGAAAGAGTATGTGACCACTAAGCCAGCCCTGCAAGAAATATTAAGGGGGGGGGGAAGGTTCTATAAAAGTAGAAAGACTCCAAGAGTGATATAGAACAGCAATTTACAGAGACAAGTCAATAGAAACAAGGACTTCACAGGCAACATGATGACAATAAATTCATATCTTTCAATAATCACTCTCAATGTAAATGGCCTAAATGTTCCCATAAAACGGCACAGGGTTGCAGATTGGATAAAAAGACAGGACCCATCCATATACTGTCTGTAAGAGACTCATTTTGAACCTAAAGATACATCCAGACTGAAAGTGAAGGGATGGAGATCCACCTTCCATTCCAGCAGACCTCAAAAGAAAGCTGGGGTAGCAATTCTTATATCAAACAAATTAGATTTTAAGCTAAAGACTGTAGTTAGAGATACAGAAGGACACTGTATCATTCTTAAAGGGTCTATCCAACAAGAAGATCTAACAGTTCTAAATATCTACGCCCCCAACATGGAAGCAGCCAACTACATAAGCCAACTGTTAACCAAAATAAAAAGTCATAATGATAATATGTTAATTGTAGGAGACCTCAGTACTCCACTCTCAGCAATAGACAGATCATCTAAGCAGGAAATCAACAAAGAAACAAGAGCTTTGACTGACACACTGGACCAGATAGACCTCATAGGTATATACAGAACATTCCACCCTAAAACAACAGAATACTCATCCTTCTCGAGTGCACATGGAACTTCCTCCAGAATAGACCACATACTAGGTCACAAATGAGGTCCCAACCAATACTAAAAGACTGAAATTATTCCCTGCATATTCTCAAACCATAATGCTTTAAAACTGGAACTCAATCACAAGAAAAAATTTGGAAGAAATTCAAACACTTGGAAGCTAAAGACCACTGCTCAACCAGGAAATCAAAGAAGAACTTAAACAATTCATGGAAACCAATGAGAACGAAAACACATCGGTCCAAAACCCATGGGATACTGCAAAGGCGGTCCGAAGGGGGAAATACATAGCCATCCAAGCCTCACTCAAAAAAAAAAACAGAAAAATTCCGAATTCACCAACTAACCTTACACCATAGAGAACTAGAGAAAAAGCAACAAATGATGCCTAAGCCACGCATTAGGAGAGAAATAATTTAGAGCAGAGATCAATGAATTAGAAACCAGAAACACAGTAGATCAGATCAATGAAACTAAAAGCTGGTTCTTTGAAAGAATAAGACTGATAAACCACTGGCCAGACTTATCCAAAAGAAAAGAGAAAGGACCCAAATTAATAAAATTCTCAATATGAATTTTAAACCAAAACCACAATGACATACCACCTTATGCCAGTTAGAGTGACAAAAATTAACAAGACAGGAAACAAGTGTTGGCAAGGATATAGAGAAAGGGGAACCTCTTACACTGTTGGTGGGAGGGCAAGCTGGTACAGCTACCCTGGAGAGCTATATGGAGGTTCCTCAAGACGTTAAAAATAGAGCTACTCTATGACCCAGCAATTGCACTACTGGGTATTTACCCCAGTGATACAGATGTAGTGAAAAGAAGGGGCACATGCACCCCAGTGTTCATAGCAGCGATGTCCACAACAGCCATACTGTGGAAGGAGCTAACAGAAGAATGGTTAAAGAAGATGTGGTCCATATATACAATGGAATATTACTCAGCCATCAGAAAGGATGAATACCCAACTTTTACATCAACATGGATGGAACTGGAGGGAATTATGCTAAGTGAAATAAGTCAGGCAGAGAAAGACAATTATCATATGGTTTCACTCGTATGTGGAACATTAGGAATAGCTCAGAGGACCACAGGGAAAGTGAAGGAAAACTGAATGGGAAGAAATCAGAGAGGGAGACAAACTATGAGAGACTCTGGGCTCTGGCAAACAAACTGAGGGTTATAGAAGGGAAGGGGAAACCGGGTGGTGGGTATTAAGGAGGGCATGTGTGGTGATGAGCACTGGATGCTATATGCAACTAATGAATCGTTGAACACTACATCAAAAACTAATGATGTACTATATGTTGACTAATTGAACATAATTAAAAAATAGAAAAAATGAAAAATAAAATAAGGCAAAAGAAAAAAAAATAGAAGGCCACTCCATCCATTCATTTAAAAAAGCGTTACTAAGTGTCAGAAGAAATAGTCATAAGCTGGCTTTGTCAGTTGCAAAAGTAAATCACATGCAGACTATTTTTTGGGGAGTTTATGGTCTAATAGAGGAAATAAAATGTATATTGAAGTAAGTCTAATAGCAGAAGGAAAGTTGTGTGTATTGTAAGAGAAGTGTTGACAAAATGCTGAGGAAAAGCAGAAGATTGATAATTCTAGAAGCAATATTGAAGAAGGAATCTAGAAAAGAAATGTTTGAGTGCTAATCAAGTTTTCATGGATTAATGTAGAATTGATCCAGTAGGTTGGTAGATTTGATGGTGGTGAAATAAGAAAAGTAGCTCTCTGATTGCTCACAGTTTCTCAGTGAATATTAGGCAAGATTTCACCTGAGGCTGGATAGATTGGGACACTAGAAGGAAAGGCGGTTGGGGCGCCTGAGTGGCTCATTTGGTTAAGTGCCTGACTTCCTTCGGCTCAGGTCATGATCCCAGCATTCTGGGATCAAGCCCTGCTTCAGGCTCCCTCCTCAGTGGGGAGTCTGCTTCTCCTTCCCCCTGTCTTGCACATGCTCTCCCTCTCTCCCTCCCTCTCTCTCTCCTCCGCCTTAAAAAAAATAAAATTTAAAAAAAAAAAAGGAAAAAGAAAGGAGGTGCCATGAAGTCATCCTTTGCAGAGCTCTTAGTATGTGCATCTTAGGGAATTCCCAAGTTCACAAATTGAATTCAAATTGTGTTTGTCTAGAGCCTTTCAGCTGCTAGGTATAAATGCAGAGTAGAAGAATAACTGGGTATAAGTAAGCACAGTTGGTGTTTATGGCATGGATATGATAAAGGGGGAACAGACCAGGGAATTGGAGAATGGTGAAAAGAACATGATTGTTATAATGGTTTGGGGAACTGTATTTTCAAGGCAGTGTCAGCATTACTTGGAAACTTGGTGGAAATGCAAATTCTTGGTCCTAGACCTACTGAATCAGAAACTCAGGGTGGGGTCCAGCGCTCTGTTGTAACAGACCCTCCAGGTGATTCTGTTGCACATCTTTACCTAAGAAGCACTGGTTTGGGAAATCTAAATGGATGGAGACATTAAGTACAATTATGGGAAAGGGTGATGATGGATAACTAAAAAGTGGGAAGTGTATGCATGGCTCAGCTTCTCTGTGAAAGTAGAAGAATTCAAGTGAGCCATGAGGGTGGGCAGTGCTGAGAGACTAGGTAAGAGACTAAGATCCTTGAAGGATTTCAGCAGTGGAGCAGGTAGGAGACTCGGGTGATGTCTGGGTGGTCCATGTTGAGGCTACTCTCACCAAGAATCATGACACAGAGGTAGAAGTGGAAAAGAACACTGCCAAGCAGGTACAGAAGTCACCATTGAATGAGGAGTGACCAGAAAGTAGGCGGCATTGAAGAAGGAAGGTTAGGGGATAGTCTAGCTCACCTCTTTGCTCCTGTCATCTCTCCAGCTCCTCAGGCCTCCTCAAGTATATAGGCTGTAAGAGAACAACAGCCAGGATCCCACATCCAAGTTGTAAGAAGGTGGTGCCCTCATGTCCAGACTTCAGTCATGGGGCACAGGGAGAGCATGGGAGGGAAGGGACAAGGGGAAGATTGAGACAGATCGGTGAATGTGCAGGTTAGTGTGGAAGTAAATGACCAGGTGGAAACGGGGGACCTGAATCTCTTGGACTCTTGCTTGTTGCTGAAATAAGCAGGTGTGTGAGACATGACGGAGCAAGGTGAAAGCCCGGCATCTGAGGGGATGAGGGTCCGCACTTGTTTAGTTACCTGACAAAGATGGCTATGAGGAAATGATGCATATATACCTTCAACATTCTATTTTTAGTTGTACGATATTATATCCACTGCTTGAAATTCCAGGTTGTTTCTCTTGCATATATCACACTTGATATTGTTACATATGGAATCCAGCTTTTAGGTTCCTTTCACACAGAACAAGAACTGAAAGATACTTGAGAAGAAACCTAAGGGCAAAATCTTCTAGACTTTTACATTTCATCCCCGACTGTTTACAATTGTGTTGCCCGCACAGTTGGTTTTTTTTTTTTTTTGTAATAACTCACATTTATTCACTCTTTCCAAAGCATACAGTTTTGTTTTTAATACCTCTTTTTAAGCATCTTATGTTCCATTGCTTTTTGTATTATTTGATTACATAATTATGATGGGCAGAAACAGGATTGGGAAAAAAACACGCCTGATTTGATTTACATACAGCTCAACAGATGGGAGATGCATGCCTGCATGAAGTCCCACATGTTCATTTTCCTGTAGGCATATGTTTTATAGAAAGAACAGGTTAATCTGACAAATTGCTGAATCACAAGTCAGAATAGAGAGCTTCTATCATTATTCTTAGTTTTGCTTAGAGCAAGGTGAATGATCTGGCTGAGTTGGGTGGGTGAGACATGAGGACAGCTCTCCTGAAGTTTCCAGAGGTTTGAAGCCAGGGTGCAGGAATTGGTGGTCTCTGAGACGGAAAGTAGGTCACCGTGGGAACACTAAGGGCCTATAGAATCCCTTTTAACTTTCTTTAACGCATTTTTACTTTGTTCTTCTCCAAACACTCATGACATAATTTAAATTATGAAAAATGCTTTGTAAAATATTAAATTTGATTAATAATTACACTTTCTGAGGACCATTATGATTTTGGATTATTGTTTGATTTAAGCACAGTATGGTATAATGTGTTAGCTCAAAATACATGTATGATATACATGAAATCCTAATTTCTGCTTTTCTAACTTCTATTTTTTGCTTTCTGGCCTGCACCTACTAATATAGAAAGCTAAATTTTTACTGTACAAAGTACATAAGATAGGTTTGAAAATCTTAATCATTTTTTAAGCAGTTTTTAAGATGTTTGTATTTAGGTGAAACATTTTTTTCTTAAAGCTATTGGTGTGTTTTCCATAGTTATCCATGTTTTTAACTGTATAAATACCATTCCCAGTAGGAAAATAAATTTTTTTTCAGTTAAAAGAACATATTTTATTAGAATGGCATTTTAAATTCTATAGTCAGTGTACTTTGCCATATGATACAAATAAGTATCTTTATAATAAAGAACTAAAAGAGCCAAACAATATAACTTAGATAATAAGAATCTTTCAGGCCTTCCAGTCACTCAGCTATGCTCCATAAGTTCCCATCTTCTCATTATCTTCTCATTTAGCTTGGTCTTTATCCCAAGTGTGAAAGTAACCCACAAGTTTGTTGAGTAAGGCGAGGTTCATAGATAACTGAATTTGGAAGCTACCTGCAGAGCACTGCTAGGACATGCTGGAAGGATTATATTCCACATCTGTTTTATTCGGGAAGTTAAAGTCTTTGTAGTTTCATAGCAGAAAAAGTTTGTCTTTATTATGAACTGATACGTTTTGTTTTGTCAGATGGTTAAAACTATTGTTTACTACTCTGCTTTGGCTACTGGGAATCTTAGGGCTAGCTTGTCATTACTATGTGGCCACAGTTTTTATATAATCATCTTCATCATCTACCTCACTTACCAGTCTTTTTGTTTTAAGGATTCTATCATGTGTTTTATATTATAAATATTCTTAATTCCCTTTTGAAATTTGGTGGTAGATAAATTCAATAAACTCAGCAACCACTGAGTACTTACTTTTCGTTGTTAAATCTGTTGACCTGGCAATAGTGAAACAGACATGTATGGCTTTAAGGAGTTGGGGGGAAAAAAAAAACTTTTTCAGAAATCCTTAGAAAATGCTTTGCTTAAATATAGCATAAAGGAAAATAATATATTTTGCTAAGCATGTAAAGTGCACGTTTATTCTTTTATTGCTAGTTCAAAGTCCTCATTAAGATAGATTGCCATTGTCAAAGCCTAGATGTTTTCTAGAACTATTCTGTTTTATTCGGAGTTGAAATCCAGGACTGGAAGCTGGGTCTCAAATAGTCTCTGAGATAACAGTGCTCATACAGCCCAGCCATTTCTGTCCTTGGATGTCTACAGAGAAGCTGTGAAGCTTGTCTTCTGTGAGAATACACTGCCCTCAGGCCTTCCGGCTTCACTTTGGGGATGAGCTGGTACGTGTGAGGTGACCAAAGATTGCCCAGGGAGTCCTTGAAAAATATGATAGTTTGTCTGATAGGTACTCTAAAATGATTTTGAAAAGAGAAGGCATCCCTACTGTAGTCTAAAAGGAAAGAAAGCCTTTTTTGGTTGTTCATATTGTTCTTTAATGAAGAAGACTCTTATGCTTTGTGCAACTTTTAAACAAACATCGAGTCCCTTGAACATTCAAACTACTACATAAAGGCTTAGAAGGTTGTAAGTACAAGTAGTAGTCCATTCCGTAAGTGGTTGGCCAATAGCACCACTTACAGAAACATTGGAATTCACATATTTTAAAATGTAAATTCAGTGTATCTTTTCACCACAACCTGACTAAAAAACTAGGTTCATGAATTATTCTGCCCTAGATATGTCATCCCCTGCCCTATGAAAGAGAATCCAGTTATTGCCTGAATTTTTCTGGAACCGATTGCCCTTTAGCTGAATGTCCTTGTCTTTTCCTTCTAATTGATGGCCTTTTGCTTATCTTACTGCTTATTAACACTTTTATTGTGTGTGATATGCAGAATAATGCCCTCCCCCTCCACACCAAAGATGTACATGTCCTAGCCCCCACAACCTATGAATATGTTACATTACATGGCAAAGGGAAGTTAGTTTGCAGATTGAATTACATCTGTTAATCATTTTACCTTAAAATGGGGAGATTATTCTGGATTATCCAAGTTGCCCCCTATTTTACTTAAAATGAAAATGTTCCCTAGGACATTCTTTGCCTTTGTATTCACAAAGGTCCTTAAATGTAGAAGAAGACAAGTGATGTGACATGACAGACACTTGACCACTTTCCCTGGCCTAAGGTTGAGGAGGGCCTCCCGCGCCACCCCCCCCCCCCCCCCCCCGCAACCCCCACCCCTGAGGCTGGAAACATGGAGACTTCTAAAGCCTGAGAAAGGCAAAGAAACCTGTTTTCCCTTGAGCTTCCAGAAAGGAATGGCCTCCTGACACCTTTGATTTTTGACACCCAGTGAAATTTATGTCAGATTTCTGGCTTACAGAACTGTTAGTATATTTTTGTTGATTTAAGCCACTAACCCTGTGGTCATTTGTTATGGCAACAATAAAAACAAGTACATTTACCAGTGTTCCATGAAAGGAAGAATGAAGATCAGACTCTAGGTACTCCATCCGGGAAAAGATTTAGTGTATGTTGAAGCTGCAGTGCTTGCCGGCAAGGAGATAAAAGGCCGTCGGTGAATTTCAGCACCCTGCCCTCATTGCTTCCCATTAATGCAGAAAATTTACAGGTGCCTGTTGCCAGTGTAATGACCTGAAATACACTTCAAAACACTATACCTTCGTTTCAGTCAGCCTCCAGGCTCCCTGGTTGGCTATCATTGGAGTGAGCTTTTCATGGAACAGATTTAATTATGTTATTTCTCTTTAAAGTCCATTTTATGATTTTCCGTTGTCTAGAGAAAAAAGCCCACACATACAGCTTGGCAGTCAAGGTCCCTCGACAACAGAAGCTTTTGCTCCAGCCTATGTCATACTTCTCTCTCTTATGCATCTTGTGTTAACCAAGGTAAAGTACTTATGTTCTGTGAGTCTGGCTTAGTGTTTGGTGCTTTTATTCTTCCTACATTTCATTTTCTCTACCACCAGTGTGCTCCCAGATCTTCACACTGGCTGGCAATTCCCTATGAATTCTTTGAGACTCAAATGAAACATTGAATTCCCTGGAAAAATCAAGGAACATACCACATCAAATAAAATTGTTTGGTCTATCCTTTATGCTACATTATGACTTGTATACACTGTGATTTTAAAATTATTTCCATTTCATTCTGTTTCATTCTGTGAGTTTCTTGAAGATAGCAAGTAGGTCTAATAATATATTTGTAGGAACTTAGTAACTCACATAGCTTATACAGTAGGTACTCAGTAAATAAATATGAAGTAAACAAATGATGGTATAACCTTACCTGGCCAACCTACCACAGAGATATCATTAGAATGCAGATTTTGGATTCCCAGGCCAATCTTTCATTATATTCTGCCAATAAAACTTAAGTAGTATAAAAAAAATTTTTTTAATACCTAGGGAACATTTTCATTTTAAGTAAAATGTTGACACTGACCGGCTTACTTTGTTTGATACCATTTCTCCTTCTTTATCCCTTAATTTAACACTTGGAATTTCATGATTTTATTGTATCAAAATGAAAACATGAAAATAGTTTCTCTGTCTTGTTTAGTTTCTTTTCCTGATCTATTTGCAAGAATTATTTTGTGTGTTGGGGCGTCTGGGTGGCTCAGTCAGTTAAGCATCTGCCTTCGGCTTAGGTCATGAGCTCAGGGCCCTGGGATAGATCCCTGCATCAGGCTCCATGTTCAGCACAGAGTCTGCTTATCCCTCTCCTCCCCCCTCTGCTCCTCCCCCCACTTACGCACTTGCTCTCTCTCTCTCAAATAAATAAAATCTTTTAAAAAAATTATTTTGTGTGATGATCTATATTTATTTATTTAAATATTATGAAAATATTGAGAAGACTGAAATGTAATCAAATAGCATGGCAAGTATCAAATTCCTTTGACTTTAAATACTTGAATTTTTCTCTCAGCACTTCTATTTTCTGCCTTTTTAAATTTGTTTACATGTTTATTTCTCAGTGGTTACATGTGGGTCTGACCTTGCCGCACAAGTCTTTATGAAATTGAAAATGTGTATGATAGAACTTGGAAACTATAAACCCTATTCAGAAGGAATGAATTATTTTCATAACTTATATTATCACTTTACACTGTGACTGCAAAATGTTCACAATTTGCATGATGATGGGAATAATTCCACTGGGGATTTCTCTTTTTTTACAACTGCTGTCAGAATTCAGAATCTTAAAACGGTTGGCATAATTTTTAGTGTGATCGGTAAAACACATCCTTCATGTTACATAATAATTTATAAGTTTGGTTTACTACTTTTAAAAAGGAAAACACTTTTTATTAAGATGAATGAGTGCATTGGTGTTATTGTTTTATGTTAGAAGATCATCATTAATTTAGTACTTGGAGGCCATTGATAAATCATTGAAACATAAATATATTTAAAAGAGATTTTTATTTTTGAAATACTATGAAAATGTTGATGAATATTTGGAAACTGTGGATTGTAGCTATAGACATATCCAGCTTGACTGAACATTGCTTGGATGCCCACTCTCTGATTTGGATAAGCTAACATGTTTTAGAATGGCTCAGAGACTAGGCGAAGCCATGGTTCAGAATGTGTCTTCAGGATTTGAATTCTGTCACATTTCTTAGGTGACTCACCAGGAGTATTTTGCTTCCTTTGTTTTAAGGACAGCTTTAAAGTAATCTTTTGATTTAGCTACTGATATTTTCATCAGAAAAGAAGTGTCCTGTAAGAAACCTGTCTTCTTTAAATGTATCAGAGATATCTCCTGTTATGCATCAACAAATTGGCATTATGGTTTTTTAGAGCTAGTCTCCAGGGAATTCATTTAGAACAAAAATGAGTCTATAGAACCTTATCATGTAGATCGTGGTAGAGAGTTACCTCTCCAAAGATTATACTTTTCTAGAAAACACAAAACCATTCTCATGCACATCAGGTCAGTTTCTCATCGCCTTACGAAATGCCAAATAAATGCACACATTCTTACTGCTCTTTAAAGAGGTTCCTTGTACCCGATATCTACCATTATATCACACTTTCCTTATTGTGTGCAATGTCTATTCTTTTAAGTACATAAATTTACAATGTACAATGACTTCTGATTCGTTCCGTGGACTTGGAGCTTATCCTTGATTAGTGTAGTAGGTCTTAGTGAAACAACTAGCTGCCCTGTCCCTAAGCTGCGGAGTACCTTTCACTTTTAAAGCCTTCAACCCTCTATCCACTTGCTTGAGTATCTTTTCTTGATTATACAAAGTTCAAAATTTATCTGAACAGAGTCTCTGTGTTGTGATCCTCTGAATACTTTGCATGAATTCCCATGCTAACTTGATGCCATTACTGTAGCTACAGGAACAATTCTGTTTCTTTGAATAACTATCAGCAACAATTGTTTAATTCTTTGCTCACAGGTACTACAGTGCAACCATTCTGCAGATGTCTGGTGTTGAAGATGATAGGCTTGCAATATGGCTGGCTTCAGTGACAGCCTTCACAAATTTCATCTTCACGCTCGTGGGAGTCTGGCTTGTCGAGAAAGTGGGCCGCAGGAAGCTTACCTTCGGGAGCTTAGCAGGTAGGTGACTGGATGAAGAAGTCAATTATAAACTTTTCTCTAATGATGACAAGTTCACCTTCCAAAATACAATACCAGTACAACTTATGATATTGTTCTCTTAGCCAAATAATAGAGTTCTTCTAGACAAAACGTTTTTTAAAAAAAGAACTCAATGTTATGTAACTAGAATGTGACTAGAAACTGGAATTGTAAGAACAATTTGAATCTACTGAGGGTAACATTCTGCTGTTGTTATTTTTGAGTTCTGCTCAAAGGTACAAAAGTGAAAAGAATAATTGGTTTTTGTTCTTCTTTGAAAAATTTGATATTCATAAACTCACTTTTCAACATGTTTTAAGTTTGGTATAATATGGAAGTAAATTTGGGGCATTTTTTTTTTTTCAAAGCTCTTTCAGCAGTAGAATATTAGAACTCTATAATTTCTTCACAAAGCAGCAACAGACTCTTTTTGTGTTTGAACCAGACTCAAATTCTAAGGTAAATTCTGGTTGGTGAAGTGTATTTTCTATAATAGCTAAATAAGACAAAACATTTCTCACTTTCAAGGATCTTTTGTCTTTAAATTCTGACATTTCATTATTTATTTCTCTGTTTCACTTGAGAGAATGAGACCCACCTTTGCCATTGTCTTCACATGTTGCACCATATAATTTTCTTATCTTTTTCATATATACAGATTCCTAATTATCAATTAGCTGTCTTCTAATAGCTCCTTTATAAGTTTATTCGAGTAAAAATACATTTTTCCATTAAAATGTAAAGTTTCCAGGCTGGCATGAACTAAATTCTATTTTAACCGAATTATACCTTAAGACACTGATTTAAGAGTACTGCTTCCGGCACTTGTCACAGATTTTAATGAGAAAATACATTCTGAGTTCCAAACTCAGTTATTTGGAACACAGCGTCTCTCCCAACGCTTCCTCCAGAAGGAAGAGTGGAATGCTTCCACCCTCTGTTCTTGCCTAAGCAGTGGACGGACTTGAGTCTGATAATGTAAGTTGAACTGAGGGGAAGGTGAGCAGAGATTGTCTGATTAAGAGGCAAAGGTAATTTCAACAGCCAAGGTACACAGGGAAGCAGGGGGGTAAGTGAGGAAAGGGGAGGGACGAGGAGGCTACAAACCATTCATTCATACACTTGAAGAAACCAGAAGTGTTTTGTCTGGAAAAAACGACTAAGGGTTACCCAGTAGATAACCTAATTCTAGCAGATGGTAGATGTCATGAGGGCATTATTTTTACTTAATATGGGAAATATAGTCTTAATAATCAGAATTATCCAACAGTGAATTGGGCTGCTTTATTAGGATGGTAAACTCTCAACAAAAGGGTAGACGACCATCAGGTAGGGATGTACCAAAAAATAAATTCCTACAGTTGGCTAGAAATTGGGTTTGCTGATTCCTGAGGTGCAGGTCAACCCTAAGAAGAGGTAATAGCTGCTTTAAACATTTTTTTAAATGGATACCTACCCTGCCTTTTGAACAGGGCCTCTATATATTGCTACCTTAAGAGGTCTATTTTTTAAGAATTTCAGATCTTCTTAAATTTGGGGTTTTGCTTTTGAGATCTGAGGAAAGCATTTTTTTCTGGTAGTTTAGTCCCTTTGTTGTTTTCCAAGAGACACTTTTCTCATCAGTTCTGAAGGTTTTTAAGGCATTGCAGATCTAGAACCATACTGCTTGGGTTTGAATTTTCTGACTTTAGGCAAGTTTCCATTCTCTCATTAGTAAAAAGCAGTTCATTCTAGTCCCTACTTCATAGGGTTATGAAGAGGACTGAACACATTTATACACATAAAGCATTTAAAACTCTTCCTGACACAGATAATATGGTGCCTAGCACATCTTAGCTACCACAGCATTATTACTGACAGAGTGGTTCTTTGTTGTTTTAACCATAATGTGAAATCACCTTGCATCACCAGAATCCAGGAACTTTCCTGAACTCTTCTAGCCGATGTCATGTTTCAACCTCTCAGTGTAGGTGCTCTGCTCCCAGGATTTCCAGAGCCCATCCCTGGCTGTTAAAGAGAAAGGATTAAGACAATTATCTGGGAAGACAGTACCCAGAGATTTCAGGGACTGCTTTTTATGAGCAACCCGGCGGCACTTTTCTTTCCTGCCTCGTTTTCTTTTCAGCCAAAACCACCAACACCCCAGCTGTGCACACTACTTAAACCATGCAGTCATTGCTCTAGCATGAAAGACATCTTCCATTATGTAGACACCTGAGTTCCTTCTTATGTGGCCAATTAAAGTGATGATGTAGATATTACGGTGGTTTAGGAGGGAAAAGGCCTACTTTCTTGTCACAGGTCTCCTCTTTTACGTGTACATATAGATGCAGTTCTGGTTTTTAACTGACTTAATAGGGTCCCAGTTTACCATAATGACCAATGGAAGCTTACACATTTGGTAGAAAACGTGCTGTTCAGCAGCCTTGCTAGTGGATGAGTATTACCCTTCCAGGAGATACTCATTTCACTTTCTGATGCCAAATGATTCTGGGTTAGTTAGGTATTTATTTCAGTTTTTGTTTTTGTGTAGGTATCAATATTATGATAGTGCTATAAGTATTAGAATACTGTTCTGTTTAAAATTTCTTAAAAGCCTTTGATCCAGTTTTGTCCCCCTTTTTATGTTTTTATTATGATTTATGATACTGGGGTAAATTACTGGGAAAAGTCATATCAAAATAATTTTTGAATAGGTATTCATTCTTTAAAAGTTACTACAAATAAACTATGTGTAGCTAGACCTGGACAAAAGAACTCTTTATACAAAGAAATATAAAATATACAGTCCCTGAATAATTTTAAATGGAGGACATTCTGTGGTGTTCTGACTTTTAATAACTTTTTAAAGAATTTATTTATTTGAGAGAGAGCAAACAACAGAGAGAGCTGGAGGAGGGGCAAAGGGAGAGGGAGAGTGTCTCAAGCAGACTCCGAGCTGAGCAGGGAGCCCAACACACCAACACAGGGCTCAATCCCATGACCCTGTGACCACGACCTGAGCCAAAGTCAAGAGTCAGATGGTTAACCAACTGAGCCACCCAGGCACACCAGTGACTTTTAATATTTTTAAAGCTTGCTTAGAAAACTGGTCTTTCTCATAAATATTACACATATAAAGACAGCCTCTTGATTCTTTTAGTAGAATAAGGTCTATATCTACATAGGTTTAATTTAACTAATCAGAAAGCCAGAACACTGTATCATTTTTCCCCAAATATCTTGGTAGTAAAATATTTCTGAAAACATCACTCATAGGCTGTCTCCAACAGAATTACCAGAGGGCACTTATTTTGAAATATGTATTCATGGACCTTACCCCAGATGTACTAAATTAGGATCTCTGAAGATGGGGTCTGGAGCATGTAAACTTTAAACAGGTTCCCCAGGTGATACTTATGCACAACAAAGTATGCTTTATTAGAGTCATGGAAAGGAGAATTACTTTTTTTCTAAGTATTTACTAATAATTCAGCCCTGCACCAAGTAGTTATAGTAAATTATTGCATCAGGTACTTTTGAGCATGTTATTTATCCAACACACTTCACTTCCTATGAAGAACATCTTTATTAGGAAAATTATATCAGAATCCCAAAATGTCACAGTATATTTAGTTGTGAAGGGTTCTTCTCTTAAAACATAAAGAATGTGCCCAAACTGTACAGAGCACTGCGGAAGATCCAAGGCCTTCCTCTTTTTTTTTTTTTTAGTTGATATAGTTGAAGAAATTTGCTTCTTTTTTATTATGTTATGTTAATCACCATACATTACATCATTAGTTTTTGATGTAGTGTTCCATGATTCATTGTTTGCGTATAACATCCAGTGCTCCATTCAGTACCTGCCCTCTTTAATACCCATCACCAGGCTAACCCATCCCCCCACCCCCTCCCCTCTAGAACCCTCCGTTTGTTTCTCAGAGTCCGTAGTCTCTCATGGTTCGTCTCCCCCTCCGATTTCCCCCCCTTCATTTTTCCCTTCCTATTTTCTCCTTTTTTTTTTTTTTTTAACATATAATGTGTTATTTGTTTCAGAGATACAGGTCCATGATTCAACAGTCTTACACAATTCACAGCGCTCACCATAGCACATACCCTCCCCAGTGTCTGTCACCCAGGCACCCCATCCCTCCCACCCCCCACCACTCCAGCAACCCTCAGTTTGTTTCCTGAGATTAAGAATTCCTCATATCAGTGAGGTCATATGATACATGTCTTTCTCTGATTGACTTATTTCGCTCAGCATAATACCCTCCAGTTCCATCCATGTTGTTGCAAATGGCAAGATTTCATTCCTTTTCATGGATGCATAATATTCCATTGTATATATATATACCACTTCTTCTTTGTCCATTTATCTGTTGATGGACATCTTGGCTCTTTCCATAGTTTGGCTATTGTGGACATTGCTGCTATAAACATTGGGGTGCACGTACCCTTCAGATCCCTACATTTATATCTTTGGGGTAAATACCCAGTACTGCAATTGCTAGGTCGTAGGGCACCTCTATTTTCAACTATTTGAGGAACTTCCATACTGTTTTCCAGAGTGGCTGCACCAGCTTGCATTCCCACCAACAGTGTAGGAGGGTTCCCCTTTCTCCTCATCCCCGCCAACAGCCGTCATTTCCTGACTTGTTAATTTTAGTCATTCTGACTGGTGTGAGGTGGTATCTCATTGAGGTTTTGATTTGGATTTCCCTGATGCCGAGAGATGTTGAGCACTTTCTCATGTGTCTGTTGGCCATTTGGATGCCTTCATTGGAAAAATGTCTGTTCATGTCTTCTGCCCATTTCTTGATTGGATTATTTGTTCTTTGGGTGTTGAGTTTGATAAGTTCTTTATAGATTTTGGATACTAGCCCTTTATCTGAAATGTCATTTGCAAATATTTTCTCCCACTCTGTCGGTTGTCTTTTGGTTTTCTGGACTGTTTCTCTTGCTGTGCAAAAGCTTTTTATCTTGATGAAGTCCCAATAGTTCATTTTTGCCCTTGCTTCCCTTGCCTTTGGCGATGTTTCTAGGAAGAAGTTGCTGCGGCTGAGGTCAAAGAGGTTGCTGCCTGTGTTCTCCTTTAGGATTTTGATGGACTCCTGTCTCACGTTTAGGTCTTTCAGCCATTTGGAGTCTATTTTTGTGTGTGGTGTAAGGAAATGGTCCAGTTTCATTCTTCTGCATGTGGCTGTCCAGTTTTCCCAGCACGATTTGTTGAAGAGACTGTCTTTTTTCTCTTGGGCATTCTTTCCTGCTTTGTCGAAGATTAGTTGACCATAGAGTTCAGGGTCCATTTCTGGGCTCTCTATTCTGTTGCATTGATCTATGTGTCTGTTTTTGTGCCAGTACCATACTGTCTTGATGATGACAGCTTTGTAATAGAGCTGGAAGTCCGGAATTGTGATGCCACAGGCTTTGCTTTTCTTTTTCAACATTCCTCTGGCTATTCGGGGTCTCTTCTGGTTCCAGACAAATTTTAGGATTATTTGTTCCATTTTTTTGAAAAAAGTGGATGGTATTTTGATGGGGATTGCATTGAATGTGTAGATTGCTCTAGGTAGCATTGACATCTTCACAATATTTGTCCTTCCTATCCATGAGCATGGAATGTTTTTCTATTTCTTTTTCTTCCTCAATTTCTTTCATGAGTATTTTATGGTTTTCTGAGTACAGATTCTTTGCCTCTTTGGTTAGATTTATTCCTAGGTATCTTATGGTTTGGGGTGCAATTTTAGAGGGTATCAACTCCTTAATTTCTCTTTCTTCTGTCTTGTTGTTGGTGTATAGGAATGCCTAAAAGTAACATAGACCAGAAAGGAACATAGACATACTGTATACAGTAACAGTCACCTTACAGGCAATACAATGGCACTAAATTCATATCTTTCAATAGTTACCCTGAATGTAAATGGGCTAAATGCCCCAATCCAAGGCCTTCCTATATTGAACTCAACTCTGGGTTAGAGTAATGATCAATCCAGCAGTAACCATAATAATCTGAACACTAACGAATAGCTGATAAAACATCTATAACTTGTTAAAGGAAATAATTCAAGTAGTTTTAAGCTTTAAAGGTGTATGGATATATGACAGATGATAGGTGATCATTTTAAAATTTACTCCATAAATAAAGTCAGTTAAGATACCATGCCTTCGGGGCGGAGCAAGATGGCGGAGGAGTAGGAGACCTGGATTTCGTCTGGTCTCAGGAATTCAGCTGAATAGGGATCAAACCATCCTGAACACCTACGAACTCAACAGGAGATCGAAGAAGAGAGTAGCAACAACTCTCTGAACAGAGAAGCGACCACTTTCTGGAAGGTAGGACGTGCGGAGAAGTGAATCCGAGGCGATATTCGGGAGGATAGATGGCGGGGGAGGGGCCTCTGTCAGCCGCTTCTGGCAAGTGATAGAGCCGCAGAGCACAAAATCGGAACTTTTAGAAGCCGGCTCCGCTGAGGGACAATGACTAAGCTGTGGGTGGAACCCTCGCGGGACAGTGTGGTCTCAGGACCCTCGGGGTCAAGAAAGACCAGTGGTGCCTCAGTGCGGCAGAGCTCCCAGGTATCGGAGCGGGGAAGCCGACTGCAGAGACGGAGCCGAGGTGCGGGCTCTCAGCTCAGGGTTGCCATAAACTGTGATCCGCGGCACAGTTGGGCCACTGCTCCTCCAGCAGGGACCCAGCAAGCGGCAGAGCCAGGGAGACTCCCCTTCCTCCCCCGGGAGGAGCGGCGTGGGAGCGCACTGCAGGGATCTGCTGGGTTTGGAGACTCCACACGGGGTCGGGAGCCAGAGATAGAAACACTCGGTCACAGGCCGGGTGAGCACGGAGTGCGGCCGGAGACCGGGAAAATGGGAGTGACTGCTTTTCTCTGGGGGCACACTGAGGAGCAGGGCCCCAAGTTCTCGGCTCCTCTGAGCGGAGATTGGGAGGCCACCATTTTCACTCTGGTCCTCCAAAGCTGTACGGAGAGCTTGCAGGGAACAAAAGCTCCCGAGAGCAAACGCGAGCAGATTGCTTACCCGGACTGACAAGGGCGGGGCAATTCCGGCTCCGGCAAAAACATTTGGGAACCACGGCAACAGACCCCTCCCCCAGAAGATCAGCACAGCCAGCAAGCCAAGACCAAGTTTACCAATCAAGGAGAACGGGAGAACTCCAGCGCTAGGGGAATACTGCACATAGAATTCATGGCTTTTTTACCATGATTCATTTGTTTTTCAAAGTTAATTTTTTTAACTGGTTTTTTTTTTAATTTTTCTTTTTCCCTTTTTCAACCAACATCTTATCGATCCCTTTTTTTAAAAAAAAAACATTTTTTATTTTTCTTTTTTAGAGTCATATTTTCTCCCTTCATAGTAGTTTCCCTCATTTTTGGCATATATATATATATATAAGTTTTTCTCTCTTTTAAATTTTGAGATACAGTTTCTTCTAACAGATCAAAATATACCCTAAATCACTGGTGTATGGCTTTGTTCTAGTCTCCTGCCTGATCACATTCTCTCCCTTTTTTTTTTTTTAAATCTTCTTTCTTTTTTCAAACAACTTCTTATCAATTCCTTTTATAAAATAGTTTATAATTTTCATCTTTACAGTCATCTTCCATCCCTTCATTGTATCAACCCTTATTTTGTACATATATAAGTCTTTCTTCCTTTAAAATTTTAGGAGGCACTTTCTTCTAACAGACCAAAATACGCCCAGAATCTAGTGTGTGGCACTGATCTATGCACTGGCCTGATCATATTTGATCATATTCTGTTTTTTTTGTTTTGTTCTGTTTTTGTTTTTATCTTTTTCTTTTTCTTTTTTTTTTTCTCCACTTTCTTTTTTCTCTCTTTCCCTTTCTTTTCCCCTGGTTTCAGGTCTTTTCTGATTTGTATAGAGTATATTTGCTGGGGACGTTCTTAACCTGTTAGCATTTTGTTCTCTCATTCATCTATTCTCCTCTGGACAAAATGACAAGATGAAAAAAATCACCTCAGCAAAAAGAACAAGAGGTAGTACCGTCTGCCAGGGACCTACTCAATACGGATATTAGTACGATGTCGGACTTAGAGTTCAGAATCATGACTTTAAAGATACTAGCTGGGCTTGAAAAAAGCATGGAAGTTATTAGAGACACTCTTTCTGGAGAAATAAAAGAACTAAAATCTAACCAAGTCGAAATCAAAGAAGCTATGAATGAGGTGCAATAAAAAATGGGGGCACTGACTGCTAGGATAAATGAGGCAGAAGAGAGAATCAGCGATATAGAAGACCAAATGATGGAAAATAAAGAGGCTGAGGAAAAGAGAGAGAAACAACTACAGAATCACGAGGGCAGAATTCGAGAGATAAGCGATACGATAAGACGAAACAACATTAGAATAATTGGGATCCCAGAAGAAGAAGAAAGAGAGAGAGGGGCAGAATGTATATTGGAGGAAATTATAGCAGAGAACTTCCCTAATGTGGGGAAGGAAACAGGCATCAAAATCAATAAAAATAGGTCAACACCCCGATATCCAATAGTAAAACTTACGAGTCTCAGAGACAAAGAGAAAATCCTGAAAGCAGCTCAGGAGAAGAGATATGTAACCTACAATGGTAGAAACATTAGATTGGCAACAGACCTATCCACAGAGACGTGGCAGGCCAGAAAGTACTGGCAAGATATCTTCAGAGCACTAAACGAGAAAAATATGCAGCCAAGAATACTATATCCAGCTAGGCTGTCATTGAAAATAGAAGGAGAGATCAAAAGTTTCCAGGATAAACAAAAACTAAAGGAATTTGCAACACGAAACCAGCCCTCCAAGAAATATGAAAGGGGTCCTCTAAGCAAAGAGAGAGCCTAAAAGCAGCATAGATAAGAAAGGAACACAGACAATATACAGTCACAGTCATCTTACAGGCAATACAATGGCAGTAAATTCATATCTTTCAATAGATACTCTGAATGTAAATGGGCTAAATGCCCCAATCAAAAGACACAGGCTACCAGATTGGATTAAAAAACAAGACCCATCTATTGAGGAGGGCACGTTCTGCATGGAGCACTGGGTGTTATGAACGAACAATGAATCATGGAACACTGCATCAAAAACTAATGATGTAATATATGGTGATTAACATAACAATAAAAAAATTAAAAAAAAAAACAAGACCCATCAATATGCTGTCTGCAAGAGACTCATTTGAGACCCAAAGACACCCCCAGATTGAAAGTGAGGGGGTGGAAAACCATTTACCATGCTAATGGACACCAAAAGAAAGCTGGGGTGGCAATCCTTATATCAGACAAATTAGATTTTAAAACAAAGACTGTAATAAGAGATGAAGAAGGACACTATATCCTACTTAAAGGGTCTATCCAACAAGAAGATCTAACCATTGTAAATATCTGTGCCCCTAACATGGGAGCAGCCAATTTTATAAGGAAATTAATAACAAAATCAAAGAAACACATTGACAACAATACAATAATAGTGGGGGACTTTAACACCCCCCTGACTGAAATGGACAGATCATTTAGGCAAAAGATCAACAAGGAAATAAACACTTTAAATGACACACTGGACCAAATGGACTTCACAGACATATTCAGAACGTTCCATTCCAAAGAAACGGAATACACATTCTTCTCTAGTGCCCATGGAACATTGTCCAGAATTGATCACATCCTAGGTCACAAATCAGGTCTCACCCGGTACCAAAAGACTGGGATCATTCCCTGCCTATTTACAGACCACAGTGCTTTGAAACTAGAACTCAATCACAAGAGGAAAGTAGGAAAGAACTCAAATACATGGAGGCTAAAGAGCATCCTACTAAAGAATGAATGGGTCAACCAGGAAATTAAAGAATTAAAAAAAATTCATGGAAACCAATGAAAATGAAAACACAACTGTACAAAATCTTTGGGATACAGCAAAGGCAGTTCTAAGAGGAAAGTATATAGCAATACAAGCCTTTCTGAAGAAACAAGAAAGGTCTCAAATGCACAACCTAACCCTACACCTAAAGGAGCTGGAGAAAAAACAGGAAATAAAGCCTAAACCGAGCAGGAGAAGAGAAGTCATAAAGATCAGAGTAGAAATCAATGAAGTAGAAACCAAAAGAACAGTAGAGCAGATCAACGAAACTAGGATCTGATTCTTTGAAAGAATTAACAAGACTGATAAACCCCTGGCCAGACTTATCAAAAGGAAAAGAGAGATGACCCAAATCAACAAAATCATGAATGAAAGAGGAGAGATCACAACCAACACCAAGGAATTAAAAGCAATTATAAGAACATATTATGAGCAACTCTATGCCAGCAAATTAGATAACCTGGAAGAAATGGATGCATTCCTAGAAATGTATCAACTACCAAAATTGAACCAGGAAGAAATAGAAAACCTGAACAGACCTAGAACCACTAAGGAAATTGAAGCAGTCATCAAAAATCTCCCAAGAAACAAATGCCCGGGGCCAGATGGCTTCCCAGGGGAATTCTACCAAACATTTAAAGAAGAATTAATACCTATTCTCCTGAAACTGTTCCAAAAAATAGAAATGGAAGGAAAACCTCCAAACTCATTTTATGAGGCCAGCATTACCTTGATCCCAAAACCAGACAAAGACCCAATCAAAAAGAATTACAGACCAATATCCTTGATGAACATGGTTACAAAAATTCTCACCAAAATACTAGCCAGTAGGATCCAACAGTACATTAAGAGGATTATTCACCATGACCAAGTGGGATTCATCCCTGGGCTGCAAGGTTGGTTCAACATCTGCAAATCGATCAATGTGATACAATACATTAACAAAAGAAAGAACAAGAATCATATGATCCTCTCAATAGATGCAGAAAAAGCATTTGACAAAATACAGCATCCTTTCTTGATCAAAACTCTTCAGAGTATAGGGATAGAGGGTACCTACCTCAATATCATAAAAGCCATCTATGAAAAACCTACAGTGAATATCATTCTCAATGTGGAAAAGCTGAGAGCTTTTCCCCTAAGGTCAGGAACGCGGCAGGGATGTCCACTATCACCACTGCTATTCAATATAGTATTAGAAGTCTTAGCCACAGCAATCAGACAACGAAAAGAAATCAAAGGCATCCAAATCGGCAAAGAGGAAGTCAAACTCTCACTCTTTGCAGATGATATGATACTGTATGTGGAAAACCCAAAAGACTCCACCCCAAAACTCCTAGAACTCATACAGGAATTCAGTAAAGTTGCAGGATATAAAATCAGTGCACAGAAATCGGTGGCATTCCTATATAACAACAAGACAGAAGAGAGACAAATTAAGGAGTCAATCCCATTTACAATTGCACCCAAAACCATAAGATACCTAGGAATAAATGTAACCAAGGAGGCAAAGGATCTGTACTCAGAAAACTATAAAATACTCATGAAAGAAATTGAAGAAGACACAAAGAAATGGAAAAACGTTCCATGCTCATGGATTGGGAGAATCAACATTGTGAAGATGTCAATGCTACCTAGAGCAATCTACACATTCAATGCAATCCCCATCAAAATACCATCCACTTTTTTAAAGAAATGGGACAAATAATCCTAAAATTTGTCTGGAACCAGAAGAGACCCCGAATAGCCAGAGGAATGTTGAAAAAGAAAAGCAAAGCCTGTGGCATCACAATTCCGGACTTCCAGCTCTATTACAAAGCTGTCATCATCAAGACAGTATGGTACTGGCACAAAAACAGACACATAGATCAATGCAACAGAATAGAGAGCCCAGAAATGGACCCTGAACTCTATGGTCAACTAATCTTCGACAAAGCAGGAAAGAATGCCCAAGAGAAAAAAGACAGTCTCTTCAACAAATCGTGCTGGGAAAACTGGACAGCACATGCAGAAGAATGAAACTGGACCATTTCCTTACACCACACACAAAAATAGACTCCAAATGGTTGAAAGACCTAAACATGAGACAGGAGTCCATCAAAATCCTAAAGGAGAACACAGGCAGCAACCTCTTTGACCTCAGCCGCAGCAACTTCTTCCTAGAAACATTGCCAAAGGCAAGGGAAACAAGGGCAAAAATGAACTATTGGAACTTCATCAAGATAAAAAGCTTTTGCACAGCAAGAGCAACAGTCCAGAAAACCAAAAGACAACCGACAGAATGGGAGAAGATATTTGCAAATGACATATCAGATAAAGGGCTAGTATCCACAATTTATAAAGAACTTATCAAACTCAACACCCAAGAACAAATAATCCAATCAAGAAATGGGCAGAAGACATGAACAGACATTTTTCCAAAGAAGACATCCAAATGGCCAATAGACACATGAGAAAGTGCTCAACATCTCTCGGCATCAGGGAAATCCAAATCAATACCTCAATGAGATACTACCTCACACCAGTCAGAATGGCTAAAATTAACAAGTCAGGAAACGACAGATGTTGGCGGGGATGCTGAGAAAGGAGAACACTCCTACACTATTGGTGGGAATGCAAGCTGGTGCAGCCACTCTGGAAAACAGTATGGAGGTTCCTCAAACAGTTGAAAAGAGAACTACCATATGTTCCAGCAATTGCACTACTGGGTATTTACCACAAAGATACAAATGTAGGGATCCGAAGGGGTACGTGCATCCCAATGTTTATAGCAGAAATGTCCACAATAGCCAAACTGTGGTAAGAGTCAAGATGTCCATCAACAGATGAATGGATAAAGAAGAGGTGGTATATATACACAATGGAATATTATGCAGCCATCAAAAGGAAAGAGATCTTGCCATTTGCAACGACGTGGATGGAACTGGAGAGTGTTATGCTGAGTGAAATAAGTCAATCAGAGAAAGACATGTATCATATGACCTCACTGATATGAGGAATTCTTAATCTCAGGAAACAAACTGAGGTTGCTGGAGTGGTGTGGGGTGGGAGGGAGAGGGTGGCTGGGTGATAGACATTGGGGAGGGTATGTGCTATGGTGAGCGCTGTGAATTGTGCAAGACTGTTGAATCACAGATCTTTACCTGTGAAACAAATAATGCAATATATGTTAAGAAAAAAAAAGAAGAAGAAGATAGCAGGAGGGGAAGAATGAAGGGCAGTAAGTTGGAGGGGGAGACGAACCATGAGAGACAATGGACTCTGAAAAACAAACTGAGGGTTCTAGAGGGGAGGGGGGTGGGGGGATGGTTTAGCCTGGTGATGGGTATTAAAGAGGGCACATTCTGCGTGGAGCACTGGGTGTTATGCACAAACAATGAATCATGGAACACTACATCAAAAGCTAATGATGTAATGTATGGTGATTAACATAAGAATAAAAAAATTTAAAAAAAAGATACGATGCCTTTCCCTTAAGGAGTTTATCATCTTAAAAGTTTATTTTACAAGTTATTATTGTGGCATCTGGGTGGCACAGTCAGTTAAGCATCCAACTCTTAGTTTCGGCTTAGGTTGTAATCTTGGGGTTATGAGATGGAGCCCCACGTCAGGTCCGTGCTCAGGGAGGAGTCTGCTTAAGACTCAGCTCTTCCTCTCTCCTCACCCACCCCAATGCACGTGCTCTCTCTCTCAAATAGTAAATAAATCTTTAAAAGAGTTTATTTTACTAATTATATATCTCATATATATGTGTGTGTGTTTATGCATATGTATAAAATAAGTTATGCCCAGGCATATGGGATGCCCAATAACCTGGGGAGCTGTTTAAAACTCAGATATCCGATCCCCATTTTCTGGAGACTCTGAGTCAGAGGTTTATATACATCCCAAGCATTTGCTTCCAATAGGAAATCAGAACTGAGAAACACTGCTATATATAGTAAAGAATATAAAGGTGTAATACTGACTTTTAAAGGATTGTTATCCAAAATGCATTAAAATAAAATAAAACTTGTGCTTAAGAAGGGTTGAATCGTCAGCTTTTCAGGAATTTTGTGCATCCAGAATGGTCAGTTCACCATATTTTGCAGGTAAGTTGGACATTATTAGAGATGGATGCAAGAGATACATTGTAATGTGCTGCAGAACTCTCAGCTAGAGTATATATCACATTCTAACCCGATGACCTCAATTGGGTAGTCTTAAGATTTTGGGGTTTTTTCAAAAATATTCAATATTACAAAAATCTTTGGCGCTGTGGTCCATTCATTAATGCAACCAGTACTTCTAGGGATCTACTGTACGCCAGGCCTTAGAACCGGATGTATGTGAGTATGTGCTGGGCACACTATCTTAGAGTTTATAAATATAATCATGAAGACAGGTTATTTAATAAGCATTATGAAAGAAACGTATCATGTTTCCTTCATATCTTAAAGTATCACAATTCCCAGATTCAAAATAATCTTCCCTTCCCCACAACAATACGCCATGGAAGTAATTTGGGGTAATAGGTAAGGACCCAGGTTCTGTGATAGGCAAATTTACAGTAAAATTCAAGGTGTGTTTTGTTTGAAGAGAGAGGGATGATTTTCGTAATAAACCTAATATATCTCCTCTCTTTCTAAAAGACTTCTTTTAAGTTTCCCAGTTCAGGGCTCTGATAGTCCTTTCAGAAAAGAAATTCCTCAAACTATTCCTAGTTCTGGTTTGAGTTTTAAGCCAGCAAGGGGCAAACAAGCTGGATTTTAGGTTCATGGCTTTTTTGATCCAGTTTGGCAAAAGTAGACATCTTATCTCCCCTTCAGGCCTCCCCCTTCCTTCAACTTTTTATAGCATTTTCAAAATCCTTGAAATGCATTAGGATATTTAAAATTCGCTGCAGTTCTTCAAGGTGAGTATTTTCACTAAGCCCCATTTTATGGAAGACAAAATTGAAGTTTGGAAAGGTCCTGTGCCTTGCCCAAGATCACAGACATCAAGAAATGGCAGAACTGGAATATAACTCCAGCATTTAAGTAGACACATCCCCTGCATCTTAAACATACACACCTTAGCCATTATATAATATCACTGTGCTTGCACAGTGCTTCCCAAAGTTCTCCTTTTATCCATTCATTTAATAATGTTTTTGGTCATATCTTAAATTTACCTCCCAGTTTAATCAATAAAAACTTTGAAATGCCCTCCCTAAATTCCCTATTTTAAACACATTGCCCCATTCAAATTGATTGTACAAATTATTACAATCATATTTTCTTTCTTCCTGTGACTGTGTATCCTCTCAGTGGCTGGAACAATAGTCAGAAATTGGAAAACTTTCTTTTTTACTGTCGGGATATCTCTCCGGGACTCAAAAGTGAGCCTTTTAAGTGATATACATAATCACTGTTTCTATAATTGAAAGATTCTGCTTCCAGACCCCAGCAGGAAAGAAATGAATACATGTGCTAGATCCTTTCTGGCACCTTCAACTCATGAGGAAAGAATGCTACTCCTGTTTAATAAGAAATATTCTCTCAGCTGCTTTTGGAAATGTTCAGTTTGTTTGTTTTTAGTGTACTGATTTGGAACCTTAAACAATGAACGCCATTAGAACAATTTTCTTGGCAACGTGAGCAACACTTGGTGTGAGTCTGTTGCCTTTCATACTTTTGATATCTTGGGCACTCACACTTGTTGCATTAGTTCATTGTGAGACTGTCAGCAATCCAAGGTTTCTTGTTTGAAGATTTTTATTTGTCAAAGAGAGAGAGAGAGAGAGAGAGCACACAAGCAGGGGGAGCGGCAGGCAGAGGTAGAAGCAGACTCCCTGCTGAGCTAGGAGCGCAATGTGGGATTTGATCCCAGAACCCCAGGATCATGACCTGAGCTGAAGGCAGGTACTTCACTGACTGAGCTACCCAGGCGCCCCTGTTTTTGTTTTGGTTTGTTTGTTTGTTTGTTTGTTAAAATCATTACCAGTCCTCTGCTTGGCTAGCAAATATATTTGCTTTGAATTTCACTCTTGTCATGTTTCACAGTGAATGTGCTAGAGAGTTTTTTCTGATAATCTGTATATATATTAGGAACACTTTTTTTTTAATAATCCAATAAAAGTAAAAGTATTTTTTTCAGAGGTATGTCTTGCCAAACCCAGTCTGCTTTGAAAAAATGTTGCCAACTATTCTCTGATGTAAAACTTCTTTTTAATTTTATTTTTTTTATTTTTATTTTTTTAGGTACCACTGTAGCACTCCTAGTTCTTGCTTTGGGATTTCTGCTGTCAGCGCAGGTTTCCCCACGCATCACTTTTAAACCAGTAGCTCCATCAGGACAGAACGGTACTTGCACAAGATACAGGTGAGATTTCGTAACGGTTCCCCTGCCTTAACCTAACTCTGATAACTTTTTTGTTGGCTTTTAACTCTTCTAAAATTTGAGAGATGAGTAGGAGCTTGCTTATGAAGGAAGGTAAGACAATAGGAAGGGTGGTGGGGAGGGACCCCAAGCAGGAGGAACAGCATGTGCAAAGACACGAGGACAAAAGTGTTTAAGCAAAAGTGTTAGATACAATATTGACATCTTTCTGGAAGTTAAAAGTTGGGATTGATATGGAACCTAAGCAGGAATACTATGAAACCATTTTAGA
This sequence comes from Callorhinus ursinus, assembly GCF_003265705.2. Lineage (NCBI taxonomy): Eukaryota > Metazoa > Chordata > Mammalia > Carnivora > Otariidae > Callorhinus > Callorhinus ursinus. Next base: position 620,077 of record NW_027397089.1, read on the forward strand.
TCGTATGTGTATGACTCAGTGGCATCTACATTCCAGGTAAAATAAATAACTTTAATCAGTAATTAAACTTTTCCGTGATGTACATGTCTGATAGAAGAGATTATCATCTGTGTATTCTAACAGTCTTCACAGAGCTCCACAAGTATCCTCTCATTCATGTAAGCAAAAAAGGAAGTTTTCTTTCACTGCTGGGGTTCTTCCAGAGCATTAAAAAGTGGAAAGAGATGGTGGGAGAGAGTGAAATAACTCTGATGGCCAATTGCAGGTGTAGGAAGTCTAATGTTAAGTCTAATGGTATACACACTATGTGATTCGATGGTTGGAGAAACGGTTGGATGGATAGACAGAGGGACTAAAGAATGCACAAATGAATTACTTAGAGATTGAATGAACAGGTCAATTAATGTATCTGGCAGCAGAGTTTCAAAGTTTATTAACTTCATTTTAGTGGTTGAAAAGGCTAGCAGCCCCTTTAAAATACAGGGATAGAACAAGACCTAGCTTTATTTATTTATTTAGAGCAAGCTCATGCACATGCAGGGGTGGAGAAGGGGCAGAGGGAGAATCTTAAGCAGGCTCCACACACCCAGTGTGGAGCCCAACACAGGGCTCGATCTCACGACCCTGAGATCATGAACTGAGTTGAAATCAAAAGTCAGACATTTAACTGACTAAGCCACCGAGGCACCCCAAGACCTAGTTTTAAAAATAAAAAATGATAGTCCTTCAGCCTCAACTAAATGGACACAAGTCTGAAGTCAATGGGTAAATGATTTATTAATTTATTATTTTTTAGTTATATACTCCTATATGAAATTAAAACATTACATTGATGCACTGAATTCCACTTGGAATCCACTTGGAACTTCATACTGAGTGGGTATTGTATCTATGGTGGTTTCTCATTACAACAATGAGAGGATATATATTATGCCTTCCAGGTCCCAAATTCTGATATTTACTTTCCTTTAGAAGTAAATGGTTATACTCCTCCTTCCTCTTACTAATAAATTTGCTTATATATTTGCCTACTGATTTTTTAATATTCTTTTTTTTTTTTTTAAAGATTTTATTTATTCATCTGAGAGAGAGAGAATGAGAGATAGAGAGCACGAGAGGGAAGAGGGTCAGAGGGAGAAGCAGACTCCCTGCTGAGCAGGGAGCCCGATGTGGGACTCGATCCCGGGACTCCAGGATCATGACCTGAGCCGAAGGCAGTCGCTTAACCAACTGAGCCACCCAGGCGCCCTGATTTTTTAATATTCTTTATCTTGTTCTAAAGAAGACTTAAAAATGTCTTGGTAAAAGAAGTTAACTTTAGAATAGACTATTCCTAGATGTAGTGATGTTTACTTTCTTTGAACATCCCACATCAACTGCTAGATGATGGAGCCATTACCAGAATTCTGCATGCTCTGCTTTTGATTTTTTCTTGATAGATATTTTAAGTAAAATGTTTTTAACATAGTTACTTCTGGCAAATTATTTAAAATATTACTGTTGTTGGGACGCCTGGGTGGCTCAGTCAGTTAAGTGTCTGCCTTCAGCTCATGTCATGATCCTGGGGTCCTGAGATTGAGCTCCACGTTGGGCTCCTTGCTCAGCGGGGAGCCTGCTTCTCCCTCTGCCACTCCCCCTGCTTGTGTTCTTTCTCTCTCTGACAAATAAATAAATAAAATCTTAAAGAAAAAATTACTGTTGTTTGAGCAACAACTCCGATATATGATGTCTGATTTAGATGGAGTAATTTAGATTCAGAATAAAACTGATACATGCATGGTCAGGGCATTTAAAGGCAGAGAGTTAGCCAGAGTATGAAAAAAGTTTTGTGAACTTCTGATACAGGAAAAGAATGACAAACTTTTGAATGATTGGCATAATAAAGTAGTTTTCTTGACATCGACTTTTAGAGTTTAAATTGCCCTAGTTTGTTTGCAGAGCAGTTTATGATTACCAACCTGTTAATCCTTCTGATCCTTCTCAGTTGTCATCTACCTAGGATTTCAATACCAAAGTATGATGGAGTAGAAGTGGTGCAGCTTAATTTTATTCTCATCACAAAAACAGGCAGTAGTTTTTAAAACAGAACCGAATTTTAGATGTCCTTTGGGAGTCAGTGAATATGAAAACAGTTGTATGTTGTGTACCTTCTTTCAGTTACATATTAGGCTTTGTGGGAATTTGATAGTACATACATATATTCTGAGTGATTTTATAAAATAGGCCTGCATTCCCCATACTGATTTTGTTCTAGTCTCCTGGTTGTGTTCTTGTTTTGTTAAAATTATGTATACAATTTCCCCTTTATTTAAGATAAGCATGAAAGTCATGTTTGCAATACAGTACCATAGGATGAGTAATGTTTAGGCTGTAAATGTAGGTACTATGCTTTCCTCATGGAATGATCTATATAGGAAAATTGAGCAAATAAAACAGATTTAAAAGGGAAATTGATTTAATATCTATCTTAAAAATGTTGTATGCTATTGAAGAGACTGTAAATTTCTCTCCATTTTGGAAGGAATACAATTCTGCCTAATAAGAGTTAAATGCCTACACCTACTGACTCAGCACTTCCGCTCGTAGAAATCTATAGACTGTAGCGATGAGTATGTTTTCATTCCAGTTACAGCCAAGTATTCTTTATCTGATTAAACATAGTTTCTTATGAGAGCTATCAAAGCTTTGAGAATTCATACCTTTCCTAAGTAACACTTCCCTCAAATTCTTGACATTTTCTTATTTTTGAGTGTGATCTCAGTATTTGCAAATCGCTATCATAAAATCCTTCAAAGTAGGCAGATATTTCCTAAAATATATGTGAAATTTCAGCGTTTTAATCTCATCTCATTCATTCGTTCATGTGTTCATGCATATAGTTAAAAATATTTATGAAACACCTACTTACAGGATTATAGTAAGGATAAATTAATATAAGAAAACAATGCCTAGCACATAACAAGCATTCAGTAAATAATATAGCCATTGTTATAATTAATAAAGTTTATAATAGGAGATGAGCGTGGGATGATGGGTAGTCTTTCAGAGAAGATTACCCTGAGCATTGGATGTTTGAACTGAGCTCTGAAAGGGAGAAAGGAGCATGCCGGCAGAACAAACAGCATATACAAAGGCCATGCAAGGCACAGGGAACTTGGCAAGTGCAAGGAACTGAAAGAATGCTACTGCAATTAGAGGAGCTTAAGACAACACAGGTAAGGTAAGCAGAGGCCAGGTTCATGCAGGATCTCAGAGGTCATGTGAATGATTCTGATCTTCAGTCTAGGAACATGAACCCATTGAGAAGTTTTAAGTAGGGTAGTGGCTTGACCAGATTTTCAAGTCTAAACTTTCTCTCTGGGGGTGGGGTACACAGAGGGTATATGCTGATGTAGGGAAACTGGTTATTAGAGTTGTCTATGAGAAAGACGATAGTTGCCCGAACTATGGTGGCAATATTGAAGGTAAACAGGTAGACAAATTCTAAATATTTAGGAGAGGAAAATCAACAGCGATTAAAAATAAGTAATTGATTAACTATGAGCAACCAGGTCGAAGAGATCATGAAAATGAAATGTGGTTATTGGGTGAGGCAATCACTATATTTTAGTAGGAATTGACAAAAGGGGCTGTGTCTGTAAATCATTTTTATTTTCCCTTTTAAAATTTCTCAATTGAGAATCTTACTTAGAGTCATCTGAGGAAGTGTTTAAAGCTACCCATCCCTCATTCCCATGGATCTGCCTCAGCAGAATGGTGGAGGGTATGTTAGAAATACTCCCCCAGCTGATTCCAGTACATCTTCTATTAAGAATCACATACCATAATGCTTCAATTTTTTTTTAATTTTTTTAAGATTTTATTTATTTGAGAGAGAGAATGAGAGACAGAGAGCATGAGAGGGAGGACGGTCAGAGGGAGAAGCAGACTCCCTGCTAAGCAGGGAGCCCGATGCCGGACTCCATCCCGGGACTCCAGGATCATGACCTGAGCCAAAGGCAGTGGTTTAACCAACTGAGCCATCCAGGTGCCCTGCTTCAATTTTTTTAACTGCCAGCTTCCTTTCATTTCTTTGTCTTTTTTCCCTTGAATGTTGTTAAAGCAAGCATACAAAGATAATCAATGTGGTTCTTTTTCTGTTGAGTAATATTTTTGTGTTTTCCTCTCCTGATAAAGTTTACAAGCATTAAAATTTCTAAACTGTTGCTTCATTATAGACCTCCCCGTGATAATGACACTAGTTTTGAGAAACTGTATATGCCTAACTAAGTAGCTCCTTAGAGTTTAGTTACAGTAAGAATATTTTTGCAATCACTATACTTTCCTTCTCCTTTTGCCAACCTTGTGTGATTTAGCACACGTTGCCATGACACTATAAAACTGTTAGATTCAGTTATAAAACTTAGAATGTGCAGAAGCCCTGTTAGCCCCTAATTTTATTCCCCCAGTATTTGGCATCCTGGTGATGATGTGTTTGTATTCAGTAATTCTTAGCAACTTGACGGTGAATATAGTATTATACTATGAATTGCAACTTTCCATTTTTGTCAAATTTTGTCTTCTATCTAGTGATTTCCATTAAAATTAACTTATTTTAATTTTTTGGCCTTGTTGTATAGGCTAATATTCTTTGAGGTTACAGAGGACAATATGTCTGTTGAATAATATCCATAGATCTACTTCAGATGAAGATAAATGAACGTAAAGGGAAAATGAGAGTTGAAACAAAAACCCCCTAACCTTATCATGTACACTTATCTCCAAATAGTTATACATGTCTTTTGCTAGATTTAAATACCCAGGCCTGAATTTGATGCCTGGATGAGAGAATTGTGGAAGAGATTCTTGGAGGAAGTTGGCCACTTATGGGACATTTTCATTTCCTTCATGCCCTTTTTATCTTCATGCCTTGGCATTTGGCCAGGGACCTGCAAAGACCCCCACAATAGCAGGATCCCCTATATAAACTTGTGTTTTCTACAGTCAAGAAGTGCTTCTTGGGAAGCCAGAAAGGCAAAAAGGACGACTCTAGTTTAGCTGTGCAAAGTAGGGAAAGAACATCCCAAGAAGACACATCCTGTAGACAGGCCCTACGCAGGGAGCCTGGCTTCTTAAGGAGTGTGCTACTGAGGCTGGATCATAGTGGGCAAGCAGGAGAATGCCACAAAGATAAACTGAATGACAGACCATGCCAGGACCTCATAAACTGTGAGAATTCAGGACATCATCTTAGATTACAGAGAAGCCTTTGAAGGGTGATGAGATGAAATGACATAATCAGATTTGTATATTTAAAAGATGACTCTGAAAAAAAATTAATTTAAAAACATAAACGATCACTCCAGCTGCAGAGTGGAGAACTGAGAGAGGGACAACAAAGGGTACTAGAGGGAGATGAGGTAAGAGAGCTCAGGAGCCTGGGAAGGAAGTAATGCAAAGTTGACATTGGCCATGGAGACACAAAAACTCAATAGTTTGGAAGGGAGTGACAGGGCTGGGTGATTGGGTGGATGACATACAAGGACAGATGCTTTAGGCAGGGTTAGAATCGTATTCAGGTGAGAGGAGCCCAGGGATCTGAAAGTTCACTGCCGTCCACTTCTCAGAAACACTGTTCCCGGGGTATAAGTCTACAGACTCTTTCCCTTGCTTTCCAATTAAATATAGCAGTTACATAGTAAGAACAGTACTTAGTATTAGCTGTCACTTATATTCTTACTTGAAACATCAGTTTAATTCCTTCTGGACCTGAGAAGACTTTGAGAAAAGCTCTTATGAACTTGTCTATTTAGGTTTGAAGTAACACAAAAAGGCAAAGGGAAAAACATGTATCTCTGATAACCCATAAGGACCTTTTGTCTCGTTCAAGAGCTCTGGTCATTGTAATGAATAAATAAAATCATCCTGGAGCAGTTCTGTTCACATTTCAAGCCAACCCACTTTAGAATATCATCCCTGCTTTGTTCCATGTAAACAAAAAGAATACACTCTCCAGTACTGTGACAGGAATACACTGCATCCATAACCACTAGGGTATTTCCTTACAATAAAGGCCAAGGAAACTACAAATAAAATGAGTACTAATGGAGGTTTTGGGGTTTTTTTAAGACTATTCATTTGAGAGAGAGAGAGACAGCACGAGCAGTGGGGAGGAGCAGAGGGAGAGGGAGAAGCAGGCTCCCCACTGAGCAGGGAGCCCGATGTCGGGCTCGATCCCAGGACCCTGAGGTCATGACCTGAGCCGAAGGCAGATGCTTAACTGACCAAGCCACCCAGGCGCCCCTAAATGGAGTTTCTAAAAAAAAAAAAAAAAACTTAACTATTCTCTAATTAAGTTTAAATAAGATCACTTTCGGGTGCCTGGGTGGCTCAGTTGGTTAAGCGACTGCCTTCGGCTCGGGTCATGATCCTGGAGAACCCGGATCGAGTCCCACATCGGGCTCCTTGTTCAGCGGGGAGTCTGCTTCTCCCTCTGACCCTCTTCCCTCTCGTGCTCTCTATCTCTCATTCTCTCTCTCTCAAATAAATAAATAAAATCTTTAAAAAAAGTAAAATAAGATCACTTTCTTATAAATTATGATATCAAATGAGTGATTAAAACAGTTCCAGTATTAACACTAAAACATTCTGGTTTGTTAAATTGAAGCATTTCCATCACAATGTAAAAGCATGTTAAACAGCCCCTACTCTGTTTGCCCCACCTATTGCTGTGGACCGTCCTTTAAAAAAAAAAAAATTTTTTTTTTTAATACAAAGCATAGCGATGTGGTTAAAAAACTCTCTTTAGTGAATGTAACTTTGGAAACTATCTTTGTTGTCTGGGTGGGTGGGTGGGTGGGTGGTTGGATGAGGTGGGTTGGCTGGCTGGAGTTGAGAGAAGGCAGGTGATGTGCTGACGGAAGGAAGTTTTTAGTATAATTTCGTAGTCCTAGGAGTTAGGTATATTTGCTAGAAAATTTGGCAACACTTTGTTGCTATATGTAGTTGCCAGTGTAGGAAGCTTCCAAGCCTTTGTTTCTTCAAAGTGCTTGGCCTTTACCTCTAGTCATATCTACAGCACGATGAGTGATTCATTTTGTAGGCCTGCTAAAAGACTCAGCATTTTAGTTGGGAAGATCTCTGGGCATGCAACAAGTCACACGCTGCGCAGGTAATGCTTCAGTGAATTCTCCAGGTTGCTGCTTGGTAGTAACAAGAGAATGTTTTCCTCGTATTAATAAGCAAATAACAGAACAAGATGGTATGACACATGCCTCTTGGACTATAACATCCAGGTTATATGGTGAATAAATTAAAAGACTAGAAAAATGAAATCAGATATCTGGAACAGCCTGGTTTTAGAAGCAGACATCCAGCAATTTGTTGTTGTATGATTCTACACACTTTAACACATCAAAGAATACGGCACTTTAGGAAAATATGTATATGCATTTGTAGTCAGTTCATTGTTTAATAAACTTTTTTGAGAGTGACAGTAGGTCAGGGGATACTGAGATTAAAGGGAAAAAAGGAAACCTTACTCCACATTCACAGCTAGGAGGGAGGAAGATGCAAATAAATAATTGCAAAGTAGCGTGATTGAGGCTGATAGATGTATCAGAGCATGCCCTGGCATAATTCACTTCTCCTGGGGCCATCACAGAAGGCCTCACACGGGAGGGTTCTTAACCTTAACATTCCTGTAGATGCCTTCTGAGAGTAAGGTTCTCAGCTGCATAAAATAAATTATATGAATACATGGGAAATCAATTATGTTGAAATATGGCTGCCAAATACTTTTTTAAATAAACCTGTTATATAGTAATGTATATAGTTCTTCACTAACATTAAGTAATAGATCTAGCTGCAGAGCTAAGTAGTTTCAAAACCATAGTGAATGTAAATGGTTTTTGTGATTTCTGCAACTACTGTAATGGGATATGAAAATATATGTGATTTCTATTGTCAGTAGTTAATTGCCTACATTCGTAACTGAAGGAAATGCTAAATTTTAGTAAAAGGCTAATGAAATAGAGGTGTAACTTTTTTTTTCTCATCCGAGTTTATAGCCCTGTATTTAAGTCCTCATATAGGAGGGAGCTTAATCTAATTCTTCCAGGGTAAGAGTTTCTCAGACCAGTGAAAGTGGAGATGGTCCCCAGGGCATGTGTCAAACAGATTAGCTCTTCAGGGAATTCTAAAGTTTGGTAATGTTGGAGAAAGGGACACCGGTCATGAGATGAGGTAGAAGCAAGGGCAGGGCTTTATATAAGTCAAAATGTGTAGTCGATGGAAAGCATTCAACAGCATCAGGCAAGGAAGTAACATGATCAAATTTGAGCTCTAGAAAGAGTTTTCTGCTTGAATTTTAGGGGACTTACTGAGAGAAAAGGACAGAGACCTCCAGAAAGAAATAACAGCAGTCTGAAGTTATTGCATGGATGGTGAGCTTGAGGACAAAGGGGTCTTTGGAGATATGATTGGGAATAGACTGGTTAGAGGGAAAGAGACTGTGTTTGGATAGTTCAATTCTGTGGATATTCAGTGCAGGTTAAAGGACCCCAGGTGATATGCCTAGGAAGATAGATGGACTGTAATTGCAGGTATGCTTTTTATTTTAAAATAATAATAGTTTCTTTTAATTCTTACTGTATACGGGTGTCATTCTTTTTGAATATAATCTCATATTACCCTTAAGTTTCCCTATGTGGAAGTTGCTATCATTATTTAATTTTATGGGTAAGAAAATAAGGCTCAGAGAGTTTATATAGCTTGCTGAGAGTGATGGAACTAGTAAATTGCAGAGCCACCTTGTTCCCTCCACCACCCTCTTTAGTCAAACTAATGGCCTTTCTTTGAATATGTGTCAGGACTACCCAAATCTATGAGTATTCTAATGACACGGTTAGGTATCTATTACTCGAAAAGCAAAGGGAATGGTTATAAGTTCTGCACATTAAATGCCAGGTACTTAAATACTAAGTTTTTATTTAACAAAATACTTCCCTGAAAACAAGTTATCGAGTGATGAGAATTGTTAAAACCAGAAGCAACCTAATTAAATTTTGTCCTCACTAAGGGTGCCATTTAATTGAACTAGCATTAAAACTTTAAAATCACTGCGAATCATTTCACCTTTTCAACATCTCTGATCCTAGCAAAATAAGAGGTACCTTAATAAATACAATGCTCTCACAAAAGCCCTTACTGAGTTGTAGGAGAATCATTTATGGAGAGAAAATAATGCCCAGCTTAGAAGTGTTAAGGAGAAGGTTTATAAATCCCTGCCTTAGGACCTTATCAAAATTAGAGAGGACTCCCTTCATTCTCCTAAACTTGCTTTTGATTCTTTTTAAAAAGAAAGAAGTTAGAAATGTTGGAACACTGACTAAGAAACCAGTCCTAGAGACCGTGTACCATAAACACTGTTCTTTCCAAAGGAATGCCAAAAAACATTTAGTTATCCTCCACACTGGTTCAGCCTTCTTTTGGTGAGGTGAGATTTCTTTATTTTCCCAAAAGTATGTCTAGTTCTGGACCCCCACAGAGGGAGCGTAGGAGACACAGAGGCAGGTGCCTGTAATTCAGCTCAGTTCTTTGTGTGTACGCCTGGACAGCTGTTTCAGGTGGGCAAGATAGTCGGACCCTTTTTCTTACCTCCTACTAGAAAATGATCGGCAGTGGTGGTGGTCAACCATCGGTTTCTTGTCTTCTTTGAGGTTCATTCAATGGACAAGTCCCCTTTTTTCTCTAAAGCAGCACTGCAGGATGATAACTTCTTGACACAAATTTCTCACAGGAATTATATAGCATTTTAAGTTCTGTTTGTTGCACTATAGAAAGTATGTGTGAATTTTGGTCTTACTCAGGAGCAATCGATTATAGTCACAGTTTGTACTGCCATGTTAACAGGGCTTTAGGCCCATAAAGGGAAATTTGACCAGAATATCCCAGAACAGTTCCAGAAACTGATTCATTATTATTTCTTCCCAATAGAATGTTATTTCTCATGAAAACAACTAACCCATGTGAATGAGTATCTGATGAAAGCACTATGACTTACCAAGCTACTTATTTTATACAAAGTTTGTAACAAGTTGTATTAGAATCATTAATAAGCACCTTATGGATCTTAACACACCCAAAACCACACACCTGTGTTATAGTCCTTTATAAACCATACTATCCCTTGTAACTGAAAACAGAGTCCATAACATCTTTCAGTACTCTGTTGTTCTGAGATGACAGAGGACAAAAGATATTGAGACATTGTTCCTACCCTCACGGAACTTTTGAGTTTGTAGAAGAGAAAGATGCTTTTACACAATTGCCTATAGTCTATATTTTAACACAGGAGTAAAGAATATCATTCTTTTTTATTCTCAGCATAGGGAAGTAGATAATTCTATCATTTTTGGAAGGTACGCTCTGAAAATTTACTGTAAACTGTGTAGGAGTACATAATTTGCAATGATAAACTCAAAGCTCAGCATGTCTTGAATATTCTGTATTATTCGGTAGCTGATGATACAAATCTGTTTTTCATTCCACTGCTTTTTACTTGATACATCTAGTGTAGCTGTATTTCTTTCAGTGCATCCATATTGCATAGTTACCCATTTTTTTGTAGAAACCTGTTACTCTTTGGCGTTAGCATTGGTGATTATGTCAATTCTGTGGTAATTTCATCTTAGAACAATTTTTTTGAAGTGATACTGTACATTAGGACCAGCTTTTTGGTAGATTAATAAAGTCTCTAACCTCCACAGAGGCTTAAAAAATGCATTGCTCATTTTTATACTTTATCAGTGTCATAAACTCATTGCCAGTAACCTAATTGAGAGTCAGAATTTAACTTTTTTAAGCTTATTATCTTTTCTTTTGTTTGCTTTTAACTTTTATATCCTAAATCCATGCTGATTAGTCTTGACAAATCAGGAATAAAAGTGTTTCATAGAACTTAGCATTTTCTAATTTTGTCAATTCTGAAAACAAAGGAAATCTTTATGTTAACTGATTAGTATTTATACAAACATTTAACTCTGTGGGGCCTGAATATTTAACTCTTACTGACTTCTCGTTTTTATCTTTGTATGATTAATATGGGGACTGTCATACATATCTTCACAAAAGTTTAGTGTAAGATAATAAACATTTGAAATTGATAATTCAAATATTGGTTAATGTAATCAAATTTGGCAAGAATGTGTATTATCTTCATTCATATGTTATTACAATTATGTGTTATGCTGTGGGTCAGCAAAGACTTAAAATTCAATGAATGTATAAATTCCTGGCAATTAGCATGTACTAATGTTGACACAGATATAATTCTTCGTTAATGTTCTTTTCATCTCTCATATTGGGTGTGGGTGTTGATTTACTATATAGGGTAAGAATAAACCAGAAATCTAAACATGCTAAATTAATATTCCTGCTTTTTGTACTTGGAATTCCAGTGTGTATACCAGAGTGGTCTTTTATTCTTATGTGAACTGACAGTGTCATATCAGTCAACTGCAGAAGAATTATAAGAAGAGTTAGTATTGTACTTGTTTTATATCTATTCTGTTAATATCTCTAGGCTACCTTATTTTACTTAATACCCAGATTGTTGAAAAATATATCTGTGCAACAGAGAAGCTCAGTATCTTAAAAAGTCATTCATCTAATTATGTTTTATAATAATAACTTTTTTGGTTCCATCACTACCCATTGCCAAATCCATTGACTTTTAGGATAGTATGAAATGTTTTCCAAAGCTGGGCAGACAGCATTCCAGACAGAGGGAGTAGCATGTGTGCAGAAACAAGTGAAAGCTTAATATTTTGTAGGAAGTACAAGTAAGGATATTTCCTAGTTTCAGATGCTCAATTTCACAGAATCCACGTTTTTCTTTCATTAAACTATGTACCTTATATACCTAATTTTTTTAGAGATGACCCAAGGAGCAGTAATTTTAAGCTCTGTCATGGCGGGCAGGGCACTGGAATGATAAACGTATAGGCCATGGAAAGGAGGCCTGAAAGTTCTTAACAATGCTTATGCTGTGCTTAGCAGAGCTGCACTGGTTCTCCAACTGTCATGGTCTAAAACTGTTTCCTTTCCCTTTCCTTTCTCCCTTTCCTTTCTCCCTTTTTCAAGCAGAGGGGGTTTCCTTGCAAATCAGAGTCAACATCATCAGTGAGCATCCTTTGCCGTGGCCTGACCCAATCACCTTCCCATCCCCTGCTTCCATTAGACAGATGAACATGGGGCCAGCTTCACGGGAGTCACCTGAGTTTGTGGAGGAGAGCAGCTAAGGTCCTGCCCCTCCTATGTGGCCTTTGGTGTGGTGTCTGGGGAGGATAGTTACTCTCCCCATCCCACCCCCCAGCCCTCCAGTACCCTTCCCGTAGTCCAGTTTCAGGTGTCTGTCATGGGCTAGTTCAGAAATTTAAAAGCTGGGGTTTTCAAGTCATCTTTCCAATTCCTTTCCTCTGGAAAGAAGACACTGTCAGTGCCCCTGGATCCCAGGGAAGGCTCCTATGGTAGTTCCTCTGTTAGCAGATGTCTCTCACTTTTAGGCATTGAATTTCAGGCAGATTTTCAGAAAAGAGATGATGCCTATAATTCTATTCAGGAAACATGGAGTGGACTCTAAACAAAAGTAGGAGTTGGTGAGAAATATACCTGACAAGTCTGTTGGGAACTTAAATTATAAGAAGTCATATGTACCAGAAATAAGGATTTTGAACTCCCACATTAAAAAAAAAAAAATATGTAGGGGGTGCTTGGGGGACACAGTCAGTCTAGCATCTGACTCTTGGTTTCAGCTCAGGTCGTGATCTAAGGGTCATGGGATAGAGCCACATGTTAGGCTCCATGCTCGGCGTGGAGTCTGCTTAAGACTCTCTCTCTCTCCCCCTCTGCCCCTCCCCCCCGCTCTCTCTCTCAAATAAATAAAAATCTTTTTAAAAAAAGAAAAATACGTGAAGCTACATTAATAAGAATGTTATTTCAGATTTGTATTTTACAAAGATCTTCCTGGAAGCAAAGTAGAAATGGCAAAAGGACAAACATTTAAGAGTCTAAATTAAGACCTAAAGTGAAGGGATAAGATGTTGTCAGGTCTTGGTGACTGGAATGACTTGTAATGTTATTTGTTAATGTAGTTTAACTGCCCAGTTTTTATGACTTGCCTTCCCAACTAGAAATTTATAACTTGAAAGCAGAAATTATGTTTCTTCTCTTTTTTCTCCCACAGTTTGCTTCCTTTCTTAAAAATAACCTTGCAACGGGGCTCCTGGGTGGCTCAGTCAATTAAGCGTCTGCCTTCAGCTCAGTTCATAATCCCAGGGGCCTGGGATTGAGCCCCGTGTCAGGCTCCCCACTAAGTGGGGAGCCTGCTTCTCCCTCTCCTCCCCAGCTCATGCTGTCACTATCTCTGTCTCTCTCTCAAATAAATAAATAAAATCTTAAAAAAAAAAAAAATACCTTGCAACTAACAGCATAAGGTACTTGCTTACTGATCTGACCGAGTAGTGAGACCTGATGTTTGCATGACTGTGTTGTTAACTTACATGTTTTCCTCTGTAACTACACTAAGTACATAAACTGATTTGGAAATACAGTAAGAGATTTTTCTTTCAATCTTATGCCTACCTCAGCAAATTGAAGGTTCTCAAACAAGTTCTTTGTAGTACCCTGTAACTGCTCTTCAAGCCTGGATATACACTGATAATCTTTCGTTTCCATTTGATTGGATGCTTGCATTTAGCTTTCAGCACTCATCTGTTTTGTTCTGATAAACTCAGTTTGAACTGATAAACTCAGTTGAACTGAGTTTGAAGATGTGGAAAGACACAGGGATCTAAAGATTTTAAACTGCAAGAGCAAAGTAAAATCATATATACTAATAATAAAGAGAGAAGAAAAAATACTCCTCTGAGAGAATATTTTTCCTAAAAAGTCAACAGAGACTTGAAATCTACCCAGGAAAACAAAAAGAAAGGAATGGCTATATAATTCTGAAAGTAACTTAAAATCTCCAAGATCTTTGAAGATTAAAGTCTTAAAAGACAGAAAGCAACAAATTGAACATATATGAGAAAAAGCTAAGAAATTTACCCATAAATGAAACTCAAATAAACATGAATCTCTGAGACTCCAAGAGAGACAAACTTAGTAATTATCCTGTCAGAGAGAAATTGGAGCAACAGAAATTGTAGCACTAAAAAAAGCAGCTTAACTGCTCGTTTACCCTGTAAGGAAGAGTCACAAAGGAACAATTTACCACCTCAATCAAAGAAGTGCTGAGGTAAGACAGATAGTCATGAGCACCTCAAAAAACAGAATCACAAAGAAAAATAACCTTGACAAGCTAGAGCACTCACCATCATCGTCATTACCAAGTTCAAGCTCACGTGTAAGAGTTGTGCTCAGCCATGGAGCCTCAGCCATTCTTAGGTGGGTGAGATTAATGGAGTGAGGCATCAACTCTGAGACTTTTTAGGTCACCTTTCATAGTGTTCAAATAGCTTGAAAGAACCAGCTTGCTTACTAAATGCCCTACTCACCACTAGACATTAACTTAGATGGTGGGGGAAATCAGCATTACCATCCTGCAGTCATAGGCACACACACACTCTTTCCCACATTTTGTTTTTATTTGGCCAACATTGCCGAATACTAACCATTTACCAGTTATTAAGCCAGCTGCTAAGGAAACAAAGCCCCTTGTCAGAAGTTGGCAATATCTCAGGTTGGCGTTTATTTACACTTGGAACCCATACTCACATTTCACGTTTTTAGAGAGATGTTGGTGCTTGAGCAGAAGCTGATATTTCAGGGTGTATTTAGAAGTGAATAGAAACTTACCTTTAAGCACTGAATAAATACTCTTATAACATTAGGAATTGTATTTGGCTATATATAACAGAAGAACCCAAAATAACTGGCTGTTTTGAACAAGAGAGAAGTTTCTTTTACTCTTGTGTAAAATATATTAAAATGTAGGGAGTTTGGAGAAAATGTACTAGATCTAGTATCATCAGGGATCCAGGCTCCTGTCTTTTCGCTTGACCCACGCAAGTATTCTTCACAAGTTCACAAGGATGGTCCAAGATGGCTGCAGGATGGCTCCGCCATCAGGTCTGAAACAGGCCAGAAGGAGAAAATGTAGAAGGAATAATGCTTCCCAGCTGCATCAGCTCCCTTTGAAGTCTTCCTGAAAAGTCCCACACAGTATTTCTCACAGGCCAGAATTAGTCCCTGGCCATTTCTGTTTGTAGTGGAGACTAGGAAATGTATTCTTTTATTCAGCTGTTGGAAGAGGTAGAGGGACCAGAGTGTTCCCAGTTAAGAATCAGATTCTCTTACAAAGGAGGAAACAAAGAATGGATATAGGGATAGACTACTAGCGGTTTTTGATATAGCAGTAGAAAGAGAAATCATATTTATGAGTGGTTCTGTTTGACAGCAGAAAGGATGGATTAATTAACCAAATAAGGCTCTACAAATTTTCATAATTTAGTTCTCTTTATAGTGATTAGAAATCTTAAGGTCAACTTTGCAGGTGTCAAGAAATACGGCCCTCTTTAATAATTTACCTCCGGCTTTGCAAGAGAGAAAGAATCATTAAAATCTCTCATTTGTTTTATTTCTTTGGCCTCATAAGCCAGTGAAATAGCTGCCCTTTGTCATGTTTGTTCAAAATGAGTGATTTGAGTAAATATTTTGCTCATTTATCCAAAAGCAATAGTCATGGCAGCCACTATTTATGATATAGTCATCATTGTGCTGACCACCGTGCTAAGAGTTTTACATGGAATCTCTTTTCTATCCTTTAGCAAAACGGAGGCAGATGTTATTATTTTCCCCATTTTTACCAATGACACTGAGGCTTAAAGAAGTTAAGTGAACGTTAGAAGATCATATGGCTTAGCAGACACTAGAAGTGGGTTTTAAGAACACAGCTCTTCACCATTAAACTCTTCATTCTGAAATTTACCAATTAAGCAGTGTAATGCTTCTGCCAGGAGAGGGTGTCACATGCCTTTGGAAAGTGAATAATAATTCCTTATGATCAAAGGCCAGTAGGTCTAAATATTGCTGTGTTTTTACTCATTCACTGGAATTGAGATACTTCTGAGAAATCTTTTTTTTTTTTTTTTTTGGTGAGTTGTAGTCTATTTGGGACTTAGGGAAGTTGTGTGTTTTTTTTTTTTAATTTTGCTCATTTATTTCATTTACCTATGTTTAATCAGCTCAGAAAATTTCTGCTATTTTAAGGATCATCACAGAATATCTTTGGTATACAAGCAAGTGCTTAGGATAAAGTAAAATCATTCTAAAATATTTTAAACAATTCACCACCTTGGGTTCCCTTAGAGCAGCAGAATGATCTGAACTACCAAGTTTTAAACGTGACTATCTGATCCAAGTTAAATTACAGTTTTTATTTTGTTTGTTTGGTTATTTGGTTGTTTTTAAGCTTCTGTTATACAAATAGATGAATATGGAAAAAGTAATTTAGAAGCAAATACAGATGAGATGGACTTACAAAGAAATACCCTTTAGGCAAATTAGACCGTATCTGTACACTCAGATGAGAAAATGAAGACCATGAATGCCATTCTCTTCCTTGCTTCTTCATCTAGTTATGGAGATGAATTACACAAGAAAACCTGAATATTTTTCTTAAAGTGAAGAGTCATTGTGTGCTGATATTAGCATTTTTACCCCTTACCCCCAACATCACTTTACTTATAAGTATGGGTTCCATCAACCTTCAATTCTTTATAATTTTGTGAAATTCTGTCAGCGTGACAGGCTCTACCCTAAATGGAGTTGCAGACAGGAGAAGACATGACTGTATCCAGGGAGATGACTTCCGGGCTATCTCATTTCATCTCTGTCACACAGCACAGCTTTCAAATCAAACATCATTCTCGGGCTCTGGGAGCTGATTGTTCTCTCACTCTGCAAGCAAAACTCACATTGTCCTTGACATTCAGACATATCATTTCCTATAACATAAGAAAGTGCTCCCAAGTAACCATGGAAGAACTGATAAGCAAATCCATATAAGCCAAAATATATTTATCCTTTTGATTTTGTTGTTTCTGTATGAAGCACTTCCGATATAAGCATAGTGCCAGGTGTTGTAGTTGATGAAAAATATAAAACAGACTTGGTTACCATGTTTCTTTCTTGGTACATAAAGAAGATACTTGGGCAGTACTTAAACATAGAACCATCAATTATTGAAGCAAACAAATGAACAAAAATGTGTCCCCAAAAGAGATGCAGTTTTAAGAAGTGTTTCACAGATAGGTTTAAAAAAAAAAACTAAGTGCTCACTATAAAACAACCTATTTTTTTGTGTGTGTTCATAAAAAGAAAATAGTGTGATTGTGCATTCACAAAAAATGCAGATACTATATGCTGCAATTTCATTTTGTGATACTTAATAAAAGTTAATTAGTTCAGAATAAAAATTGATTCCTTTTTCTAAACATATAATCTAGAAATGATTTGTAACTATTAGGTATGTTGGTTTAATTTTTCTTGTTGATTTTAAAAGTCATGAATTTATGTAATTGCATATGAAAAACCAGCATTGTTGGAAGACCATCCAGGATGGTAGCAAGGAAGACCTTGAACTCATCTCTTCCCATGGACACACCAAATCTACACCTATATGTAGAGCAATTCCTTCTGAAGAACTCAGGGCTGAACGAACAGCTTCTGCACAACAAATGATAGAGGGACCATATAAAGAAATGTAGGAGAGATGGAGACACAGTAATGACAGGAACTCTACCCCACCACTACAAACTGTAACAGGGAGGAATAGCACTGAGTGGCTCGTGTGCAGACTTACCTGCCTTGGAGCACAGCAAAAAACAACCAAACAAACAAAATAATAGTTTAAAAGGCAACTAGACTATAAGTGAAGAAAATCCATGTACTCACCATAGAGCATTCACCAAATGGATGGGGAAATGCTAGAACTCTCTCCTGGGTCAGAAGTGCTGATGAGAGCTGTTTTTTTGTATTTCCCTTCCACCTTGAAGAGCTTGCAGGAGAAGGGTCCAGGCCCTCTAGCTGACCTGCTAGGGCTTCTCCATCGCACCCTAGCCCACACCAGCTGTCATCCTGCCAAGGTAGTCCCAGTATGGTATACTTTGGCATGCCCCCTGGCCTGCACTTTATCCAATCATCCCACCAAGGTGGCCCCGGGTGGCACACTTCAGGACCCACCCTTGGTTTGTACCTACTCCACTACCAGCTGTCCCACCAAGAATACTCTACCCCCTTTCAGTTCCCCTTGTCCCATCAAGGCAGTCCCAGCGTGGTATACCCCAGGATCCCCAGCTCTTGCTCATTTGAGCTCCAGCCAGCCTGCCAGAGCTGCCAGACTACACACAGTCTGCACAGGGGACACTACCACACCAGGCATTTTTCAAGACTGGGAGAGGTAGCCATTCTGCCTTATAGAAACACAGAAAGTCAAGCAAAATGAGGAGAAAGAGGAATGTGTTCCAAACAAAAGAATAAGGTAGAACCCTAGGGGAGAGGGGAAAACCCTAATGAAATGGAAATAATTTACCTGACAAAGAGTTCAAAGTAATGATCATAAAGATGCTCACCAAACTTTGGAAGAGGACAGTGAGAACTTCAATAAGGGATTAGAAATATAAGAACCAATCAGAGCTGTAGAATTAATAACTGAAATGAAAAATATGCTAGAGGGACTCAGCAGCAGATTAGATGATATAGAAGAATGGATCAGGGATCTGGAAGACTGAGTAATGGAAATCACCCATTCAAAACAGCACAAAGAAAAAAGAATTTTTAAAAGTAAGATAGGTTAAAGGACTTTTGGGACAACACCAAGCCTACTGACATTGATATTATAGGGGTCCCAGAAGGAGAAGAGAAAGGGGCAGAAAATTTATGTGAAGAAATAATGGCTGAAAATTTCCCTAACCTGGGAAGGAAACAAACATCTGGGTTCAGGAAGCCCAGAGAGTCCCAATCAAGGTGAACCCAAAGAGATCCACACCAAAACATATTATAATTAAAATGGCAAAAGTTAGAGTGTCTTAATGGCTGCAAAAGAAGAATAAATAGTCACATACAGGGAAAATGCCATAAACTCAGCTGAGTTTTCAGCAGGAACTTTGTAGGCCAGAGGATGTAGCAGGATATATTTAAAGTACTGAAAGGAAAAAACTCATAACCAAGAATATTCTACCAGCAAGGTTATCAATCAGAATTGATGGAGAGAGTTTTTCAGACAAGCAAAACCTAAAGGAGTTTATCACCACTAAACCAGCCTTACAAGAAATGTTAAAGGGTTTTCTTTAAGTGGAAGAGAAAAGGCCATAACTAGAAATAAGAAAATATATGAAAGAAAGAAATCTCACTGGTATAGGCCAACATATATAGTAAAAGCAGTAGATTAGCCACTCAAAAAGCTACAATTAAAGTTAAAAGATAAAAATAGTAAAATCAGCTATAACTGCAGTAAATAAGTGATAAATAAAAGATCTAAAATATGACATAAAAAACATAAAATGTGGTGGGGGAGAGTAGAAGTGTGGTGCTTTTATTTATTTTTTTAAGTAGGCTCCATGCCCAATGTGGGGCTTGAACTCACAGCCCTGAGATTAAGAGTTAGATCCTCTACCTGCTGAGCCAGCCAGGTGTCCTATAATGTAGTGCTTTTAGGATGCATTTGAAGTTATACAACTACAGCTTAAAATAGACTGTCATATATACATATATATGTTTCTATAGATGAATCACATGGTAACAACAAAGCAAAACCTACAATAGATACACAAAAAATGAAAAGAGTCCAAACATAACAATAAAAAAAAAAAAAAAAAACAGGGGCGGAGAACAAGAGAAGAAAGGAACAGAGAACTACAAAAACAACCGGAAAATGATTAGCAAAATGGCAATAAGTACATACCTATCAACATTTACTTTAAATGTAAATTGGACTAAATGCTCCAATCAAAAGACATAGGGTGGCTGAATGGATTTAAAAAACATACAAACAAAACAAAACCCAAATAACCCCAAAACAACATCCATTTATATGTTGCCTATAAGAGACTCGCTTCAGATCCAAAGACACAAACTGAAAGTGAAGAGCTGAAAAAAAAATCCCATGCATATGGAAATGAAAAGAAAGCTGAAGTAACAATACTCGTATCAGACAAAATAGACTTTTTTTAAAAAAAGATTTTATTTATTCATCTGACAGAGAGAAAGAGGGAGAGCACAAGCAGGGAGAGTGGAAGAGGGAGAAGCAGGCTCCCTGTCAAGCAGGGAGCCCGACGCAGGGCTTGATCCCATGACCTGAGCCAAAGGCAGACGCTCAACTGACTGAGACACCCAAGGGCCCTGACAAAAACGACTTTAAAACAAGGACTGTAACAGAAACAAAGAAGGGCAGTACATAATGATAAAAGGATTAATCTAAGAAGATACAACAGTTGTCAATGTTTATACATCCAACATAGGAGCACCTAAATATATAACACAAACAATTAGCAGACATAAAGGGAGAAATTGGTAATAATACAATAATGGTAGGGGACTTTAATACCCCACTTACATCAATGGTTAGATTATCCAGACAGAAAATCAATAAGGAAACACTGGCTTTAAACAACCCTTTAGACCAGATGGACTTAATAGATACATAAAGAACATTTCATCTAAAATTGGCAGAATAGGGGCGCCTGGGTGGCTCAGTCGTTAAGCGTCTGCCTTCAGCTCAGGTCATAATCCCAGGGTCCTGGGATCGAGCCCTGCATCAGGCTCCCTGCTCCGTGGAGAACCTGCTTCTCCCTCTCCCACTACCCCTGCTTGTGTTCCATCTCTCTCTGTCAAGTAAATAAATAAAATCTTAAAAAAATAAAAATAAAAATTGGCAGAATACACATTCTTTTGTTTGTTAAATTAAGCTTATTTTTTTGATTCCACTATTGTTAATATGCAGTGTTATATTAGTTTCAGGTATACAATATAGTGATTCAACACTTCTATACATTATTCAGTGCTCATCATGATAAGTGTACTCTTAATCCCCATCACCTGGCTCCCCCCTCCCTGCTTCCCCTCTGAACCATGAGTTATCTGTAGTTAAGATTCTGTTTCTTGGTTTCTCTTTTTCTTTGCTCATTTGTTTTGTTTCTTAAATTCCACATATGAGGAAATCATACGGTATTTGTCTTTCTCTGACCTATTTCAGTTTGCATAATACCCTCTAGCTCCATGCACATCATTGCAAATGGCAAGATTTTATTCTTTTTGATGGCTGAGTAATACTCCATTCTGTGTTTGTGTGTGTGTTTGTGTGTGTGTGTACACACACCACATCTTCTTTATCCATTCATCAGCCAGTGGACATTTGGGCTCTCTCCATAGTTTGTTGTTGATAATGCTACTATAAACATCAGGGTGCATGTACCCCTTTGAATCTGTATTTTTGTATCCAGTGTAATTGCTGGATTGTAAGGTAGTTCTATTTTTAACTTTTTGAGGAACCTCCATACTGTTTTCCAGAGTGGCCACACCAGTTTGCATTCCCACCAGCAAGGTAGAGAGTTCCCCTTCACATCCTCACCAACATCTATCGTTTCCTGTGTTGTTAATTTTAGCCATTCTGACAGGTGTGAGGTGGTATCTATTGTGGTTTTGATTTGCAGTTCCCCAATGATGAATGATGTTGAACATCATTTCATGTGTCTGTTAGCCATCTGGATGTCTTCTTTGGAAAAGTGTCTGTTCATGTGTTTTGCCCATTTCTTAACTGGATTATTTGTTTTTTGGGGTGTTGAGTTTGAAAAGTTCTTTATAGATTTTGGAAACTAACCCTTTATCAGATAGGTCATTAGCAAATATGTTCTCCCATTCCAATGGTTGCCTTTTAGTTTTGTTGATTGTTTCCTTTGATGTGCAGAAGGTTTTTATCTTAATGAAGTCCCAGTAGTCATTTTTACTTTTGTTTCCCTTGCCTCTGGAGACTTATCTAGTAAGAATTTGCTGAGGCCAATGTGGAAGGGGTTGCTGCCTGTCTTCTCTTCTAGGATTTTGATGGTTTCCTGTTTCACATTTAGGTATTTCATCCATTTTGAATTTATTTTTGTGTATGGTGTGAGGAAATGGTTCAGTTTCATTCTTTTGCATGTGGCTGTCCAGTTTTCCCAACACCATTTGTTGAAAAGACTGTCTTTTTTCCATTGGATATTCTTCCCTGCTTTGTCAAAGATTAGTTGACCATACAGTTGTGGGTCTTGATACACTAATCTTAAAGCATCTTAGCCCCCTGTTTTCTAATAACCTGTGCACTTACACTTAAGTTTGTCACATCCTGGAAGTTGTCATAATCTAGAACAGAGGTCAGGAAACTACAGCCCTTGAGACAAATCAGACGACCATCTGTTTTTCAAATAAAGTTTTCCTAGAACACAGCCATACCCATTGTTTACTTACTGTCTATGATGGCTCTCAAGCTTCAGCAGCAGAGCCAAGAGGTTTTAACAGGATTCATAGGGCCTGCAAAGCCACAAATATTTACTGTCTAATCCTTTACAGGAAGTTTGCTGATTCCTGATCTAGAACACATACATATGCATATTTCTCACTCCTTCCCTTCAAGATCTCACTTCCTAATCTAGGACAATTGCTTTTCTACCTCAGAGACTTTTCATATCCTTTCTTCCTGAACTTTCAGTCACTCCATGGCTCTTCATCCTTCTCTGTCACTTTCATGGTGAAATCTCCTTAACCATTCTGACCAGACCCTCCAAATCTTTGTATTTTGGTACTTCTGTATATCACCTCTAAACTTTTATGTTTGACACTTTCCTACCATCTTCTTTTCTTTCTGCATCTAGGTTGCTCTGTACTTGTGGGGAATTAACACAACCAGGCACACTGATAAAAGTACACATTCACAGTATTCAACCACAGCTGTATCCTCACTGCTAATCAGGGAACTTTTACATGTCCCTGTTCAGTGCCTTTCCCCAACCCATAACTGATGTCTCAAACACCCACAACTCTCCTCTAATCCAGTCCTATCCCCCCACCCATCTCTTACAAGATGGCATTGTCTTGCTTGTGGTGAAAACTGAAGGGACTATGTAGGAACATTCTCAGCTTTAAACTCAGACATGAACAAAGATCTCAGTAGCCAGGTCTGTCTTCACTCTTTTCTTCCAAGCTCTGCAAAATGTCGTTCCTCCACCAGGGCTTTTAATTTCGATCCCTCTGGTCTTCACCCACACCAACACCTTGTTCAATTGGTTATTTTCTTCTCTTTCTACTTTCCAACCTCTCCTAGAATATACCACAGAAAATGTGCAGGCTCAAGCCTTTCCCTTACTGAAAAAACTTGAGAAGCTCTCCTCTCTACTACTCCATACTTTGCCCTCCATACCGGTTCAGATGGGTCACTCAATAAAAAGAGGCCAAGTATGAAACAGTATTCCATTTCCTTGCCACCACTGAGTCATTTGGACTTAGAGTCACTCAGGCTTGCAGAAGCAAGATAAAATTTCCTACCACATTCTTGACCTGAAATTCTTTTCATCATAAAGACTATTTTATGGCAAAATTCTCCCAACTGTAACAATATTTCTAACTTCAACTTGACATTTAGAAGGTAACACAAAACGTTAAATATCCTGGGGAATCTGCTAATTGGCCTTTTACAGAGAGCGTGTATCATAACTGTGGCTCTAACAAATGGCATGAAAAATGAATAACATCTAGAAATGGCTATTTTTTATTTGTGATTTACTCTTTAAGGCTTTCTTGAACATGACCTGATGAATTTATGTCACATCTTATACGTATAAAGACTGAAAACTTAAATATAGTGGCACTAGATGAATGCTCATAAGAATATTCTAAGCACAGGGATACCTGGGTGGCTCAGTCATTATGCATCTGCCTTCGGCTCGGGCTGTGGCCCCGGGGTCCTGGGATCGAGCCCCACATCAGGCTACTTGCTCAGCAGGAAGCCTGCTTCTCCCTCTCCCACTCCCCCTGCTTGTGTTCCCTCTCTCCTGTCTCTCTCTGTCAAATAAATAAATAAAATCTTAACAAAAAAAAAATATTGTAAGCACAGATGAAAACATTTTTGTGTGAAAGCAAACTGGCTAATTAGGCCCCATTTATCCTCTTTCACACTGTGACCTGGGGTGAGTTCTAAATTCTGGACTTCAAGTTTTCCATTTCAAGAGCACATGATCTCTAAGAAACTACCCAGTTGCAAGATTCTACATGAAGGAAAAAAAAAAAGAAATACATATACGCTAACTCTTCATTCTCACAAACTTTAACAGTGTAAAACATTATAATGCTGTGACATCTCACAAGTATTTACTCTTTTATGCTGATTTCAAGGGCAGAAAGTATAAGTGTGCTCTACTCTAAGAAACTAAATTTACAAAAGAAATGAATTAAGAAGGTATTTACAAAAGGACTGTGCTTTATAAAAGGAATTGCTGAATGAATTAAAATGAGGATACCTTCCTATTGATACAAAATACTTTAAATTTCAGAGAAATCAGTATGTAGTACCGTTGATAGAGATGGCCCTCCTCTTTGCTTTGTGCACACCTCCATCATAGAATTCCAATGTTCTTTACTGACTCGTTTGCAAAATCGACTGTGAGGTCTGTATCCCAAGGGAAAAGACCATGTTTATCAACTGTTATCTGCAACACCCCATTGTAGGCTGGTTCCTTAAAATATGTTTATTGAATGAGTCAAAGCATGACAGCTCTATAATTCAAGGCATTACTGTAGGTTCATTAGCCTGTTCTGCCCATTTATGGAGAATAATTTTGGGCGGGTGGGTTGAAGTGAATATCTGAGTCATTTTTAGAATGAAATAGAAAGACGGTCAATCTAATTGCCAGAGGGTTCCTTAACCTGAGCACAGTTTTTAAACTGCTAGAGGCTAAAGTGGACAATTTGCAAACATTCAGTCCACAACCCAAATGAAATTGGTTAGTAATTTTGATAACTCACTTTCAGAAATACCAGCTAGAAGGGCTAATTTCCTTGAAGCCTAAAGAAAAAAGCCGCATTGAGAGAGCGTCCTCTTTTAAATCACATCCTGTGAAATTTCTTAGTACCAGGACATTATGATATTTAGAGAGAATTTGTGGTAAATAAGTGTGCCCAGAATTCATGCTATTGTTCTTGATTGTGGATACTTTCACTTGGGGAGGTTATATAATAGCTGATGATGCTGCTCTTCTAGAAATTGCTAGGGGAACTGAATGCAGAGCATACTAGACACTCTAAACAGATGGGAAAATATATAATCTAGATAATAAAATTACAGTTAGAACCAAACAGTTCGTTTCTTGCTAGTTGAAGGGAAGGAAGATTTAAGTTTTCAATTTCTGACCTTTTTAGAAAGGGGGAAAAATAAGTGTTACATATTTAGAAAACTGGTCCTGAAACTTTAAAATGTTTCCAATTAAAGTGAAAAAGAGCAGAATAAGAGTCAGCTTAGTGTCTAAGGAAAGAAAGAACGGCCTGTTTTCATTTAAACAATTCTTTACATGTTTCACATGGCACCAGGGGCTTAAGTGAAGGTGCCCTCTTCTCTCTCCTCAGCAAATCTTTAAAAAATTGATTTGGGTTAATTTAGAACATTTTTAGTTTCTACTCTGTGAAGTCGAGTGTGAACTCAGCCCTCTAGAAAATGGTCCATTTGTTTTTAAGTATGTGTCATTAAACCCAATGAGATGGAGCATTAGGGACAGTGTTTGGTCTGACAATGCCTGTCTCTGGCAGGGCCTAGCCTGCGGACAGTCGGCGGTGGCAAATGGTGGCCATGAGGGCCAGCTGCTGGCTCAGGCCCACTTCCGTTGCCTGCAAGGAACTGTGTTCACTCACTTGTTCCTCATGCATGAATTTCACACCCTACTTCGTGCAATAATGGCACTCTGTGTCCCAAGACAGCTACTCTAAACTTTCCCTACCACCCTCTCCTCACTCCTAACTGCCCTGCTGCTTTCAGCAGGTGACTTGGAACCAAATCAACCAGAGAACACCCCGGGGGTGGGGGGGGCAGGGATGCAGGGCTGGGTTGAAGCCACGACAGCCCGCCTTGCTGTAGCCCTCTGCAGGACTGGGCGTCTGCGTGCGTACTACAAACAAAACTCCAGGACTCCTGCCTTCTTTCTTGGCCAGCGTGTGGATGTCAGGTGACCCCTCTCCCTTATTTGGACTGCGTAAGTAGGGAACTTCTCAGAATTAAAAAAAAAAAAAAAATTACCTAAGTGATTGGAAATTATGTTAACAATCTGGGGAGCTGCTGGCACTGACTCCATGAAGCGGGCCATGCCTCACCGCTCCGTGAAAGCTGTTCTGAGGTTGCCAAGGGTCTTCTCGTTAGCTCTGGGCGCTCTCCTAATCTTAATTTATTGATCTGTGATAAATTTTCCTACAATGTTTCCCTTGTTCCTGGCATTTCCTTACCCCTTAACACTAGTCCCTTTATGTTTCTTCCTTTCCTCAGACTGCTGCTTCTTAGTCTTTTCCTTCTCCTCTTGGTCCTTTCTGCTTTGCTCCTCTTCTTGGCAGTGTCCCTTCATGCTGTACACTTTTGCTGCAAAGCATCACCCTTACGTGACCTTTGCTATCACTGACACGCTGAGACTCCATGAACTGTTTATCCAGTTTGCTTCCCTTCCCTAAGTGCCAGGCCCATACTTCCAACTGCCCAGTTCTCTGGATGTTTCATAAGTACCTCGATCTCAACACCCCTAGAGCTCGATCTTTGGGTTTCCTGTCAAAGCTGCTGTTCTTTTATGTCTCACAATTTAAAAACCTGAGTGTGATCCAGAATGCCCACATTTAAATAGCCACAGGTCCCTCAAGTTTGTCCCCAAAGTGTGTGTGGTTCCCCGCTCTCCATCCTTATCACCTCTCATCTCAGCTCTTCCGTCTGTCTTCTAACACGTCCTCCTGCCCCCAGACAGGTGCCACTCCATCCCCTCTACTGCCTTACATCTCACCTGATCAGATCTCTCCCCTATTTAAACTCTGCAGTAGCGTCCCCCTGTCTGTATGATGAAGATCCAACTCCTCACTATGGCACAATCTACCCCTCTTAGCATGGCAGTCTTGTCTTGCTATTTCTCCCCAGGTGCCATGGGCTCTCTCCCGTCCATATGAACTGCAGGAGTCGAGGAGGACAAGCTCTTATGCTTTTCCCTGTTGTTTTCTCTGTCTGGACTATTACTTTCCACCTTTATTTTCCTACATATTTCCTTCCAAGACTCACATTTGGCATCACCTCCTCTGTAAAACTTCTTGACCCTAGCAAAATTAGATAGATCACTGTGCTGTCAGAGGCTCACAAAAGACTACCATTATTACTGCCCATCGCATTATTATCTCTAAGGGTTTACGATATGTTTGCCTTCTCTTAACTGCACTGTGACCTTCTCAAGGGAGAGATTTTTGTCTTGTATGTCTTTTATTCCTAGTGATTTCCATGTTACCTGACAACTGTTCAAGAGATACCTGCTGAGTATGTAAAGTGAAGAATGAATGTCACTTATATTGACAGCAGATTTACTAGTTCTCTCTGCAGTTCCGTTACACAGGTTACACCTTGCTTCGCTATATTTTGGTCCATGAGATCACAGGGTTGAGGCTTGCATCAAGCTGTAAATTATTCCCTGTAATTCATGTCTCTCTGATCAAATCCATACACAAATGGATTTTGGAACATAAGTCTTAATTCCAAGTATCTGGAACATAGTCCTATTTCTCATCTCTTCCCCTTAGAAAGTGAGGCTAAGAATACAATGGAGTCCTGAGTTAGATGCAAAAGATTCACAGCAGTAAGGCCTGCGGATTAAAAGCAATCACAAGCTCTTGCTCTTTGGTATACTATTAAAGGGGGTGAATTTAACCTATTTCTCAGAGTAGGCTTCTTTCCTTCCATTCCTTTTTAGCATTTACTGGTACTTTAGCCTCTAATTTTTTGTAACTGTCTAATCTTTTATGAATTCTTGGACTGGTTCTCCCATTTTATCTCAGAAAAGTTCACAATAAACTCTCTACAGGGGAGGTAAAAACAAGAGAGCTCAATCTGCCAAGGCTATCTCTTTCAATAGGGCTAAGTATTTTCCTATTATACTACATGAACCTTTGGTTAACATAGTTAAAAACACAAATCTCAGCTTCAACTTTGCAAATATAAAATGGCATGTATGTGCATGTTTGTATATGTACATATGTGTATTTAGGTAAAGAAATGTGTGTATTATACAAACAAACATACACATTTATATGCAACTTTTCAGTCAGTAAATTGAGAGTAAGTGTTTTATGTTATCTGTTATTATCATCACCATTTGAAAACTTATATTAAAAGAGCCTATTTTATGTCTTTGTGATTGTATTTGTATAAACACTGGTGTGTCCCTAAAAATCTCTATAACACACACTCCTGTTATGCATTTCACTAGGCACACTTACCAGATAGGAGCTGCTGATATCTGCATAGTACTCCTAACACTATCTCTTTTATTTATTGAGAACTTGCTGATATTTCAAGGCATAGGGTGGCTAGAGAGTTCCTCGTTAATGTCACAATTTGGATCATAGGGACAACTATAATAGCATTACACTGAGAGATACATTCTTTCATTAGCATTGTACTGTTTTTAAATATAATGGTAAGTTCTTAATAGTGAGCACCTCATAAATATCTTTCCATTATAGAAACCATAATCATAAATATTGCCTCTTCTGAAACTTCTTAGAATTAGAAAACAAAAGTTTAAAAGAAAGTCAGGGTATCCCTTTTAGAAGACATAACATTCTTTGATTTTCTGCTGCTTCATTGCTGGTATATAGAAATGCAACAGATTTCTCTACATTGATTTTGTATCCTGCTACTCAAAACAGTCTACACATTCAGTGCAATCCCTATCAAAATACCACCAGCATTTTTCACATTGCTAGAACAAAAAATCCTAAAATTTATATGGAACCACAAAAGACCACAAATAGCCAAAGCAATCTTGAAAAGGAAAAGTAAAGCTGGAGGCATCACTGCTCTGGACTTCAAGTTATATTACAAAGCTTTAGTCACTAAGACAGTATGGTAGTGGCACAAAAACAGACACACAGATCAGTGGAATAGAATAGAAAACCCAGAAATGGACCCACAACTATATGGTCAACTAATTTTTGACAAAGCAGGGAGGACTATCCAATGGAAAAAAGACAGTATCTCCAACAAATGGTGTTGGGAAAACTGGACAGCAACATGCAAAAGAATGAAACTGAACCATTTCCTCACACCACACACAAAAATAAACTCAAAATGGATGAAAGACCTAAATGTGAGACAGGAAACCATCAAAATCCTAGAGAAAAACACAGGCAATAACTTCT
Source organism: Callorhinus ursinus (assembly GCF_003265705.2). Taxonomy (NCBI): domain Eukaryota; kingdom Metazoa; phylum Chordata; class Mammalia; order Carnivora; family Otariidae; genus Callorhinus; species Callorhinus ursinus. The sequence goes on from NW_027397089.1 coordinate 649,507, forward strand.
TTGACCTTAGCCGTAGCAACTTCTTACTAGACATGTTACCACAGGCAAGAGAAACAAAAGCAAAAACGAACTATCGGGACTAAATCAAGATAAAAAGCTTCTGCACAGAGAAGAAAACAATCAACAAAACTAAAAGGCAGCCTATGGAATGGAAGAACATATTTGCAAACAATATATCTGATAAAGGGTTAGTTTCCAAAATCTATAAAGAACTTTTCAAACTGAACACCCAAAAAAACAAATAATCCAGTTAAGAAATGGGCAAAACACATGAACAGACACTTTTCCAAAGAAGACATCCAGATGGCTAAAAGATACATGAAATGGTGCTCAACATCACTCATCATCAGGGAAATACAAATCAAAACCATGATGAGATACCACCTCGCACCTGTCAGAATGGCCAAAATTAACAACACGAGAAACAACAGATGTTGGTGAGGATGAGGAGAAAGGGGAACCCTTTTATACTGCTGGTGGGCATACAAACTCGTGCAGCCCCTGTGGAAAACAGTATGGAGGTTTCTCAGGAAGTTAAAAATAGAACTACCTTTCGATCCAGTAATTGCACTCCTAGGTATTTACCCCAAAGGATACAAAAATACATATTCAAAAGGGTACATGCACCCCAATGTTCATAGCAGCATTTTCAACAATAGCCAAACTATGGAGAGAGCCCAAATGTCCATCAACTGATGAATGGATAAAGATATGGAAATGTGGTGTATGTGTGTATCTATGTATATGTGTGTGTGTATATATATACACACATACATATGTATGTATATATATGTAATGGAATATTACTCAGCCATCAAAAAGAATGAAATTTTATCATTCACAATGATGTAGGTGGAGCTAGAGTGTATTATGCTAAGTGAAATAAGTCAGAGAAAGACAAATACCATATGATCTCACTCATGTAGAATTTAAGAAAGAAAATAGATGGGGTGCAGGCCGTTAAACATCTGATTCTTGGTTTTGGCTCAGGTCATGATCTCAGGGGTCCTGGGATCGAGCCCTGTGTCATGCTCCACACTCAGTATTGAGTCTGCTTGAGATTCTCTCTCTCCCTCTGCCCCTCTCACTTGTGCTGTCCATAAATACATAAATAAATAAGTTTTTAAAAAAGAAAGAAAATTGATGAACATAATGGTGGGGGAGAGGGAAACAAACCATAAGAGACTCTTAAAAATAGAGAACAAACTAAGGGTTGATGGAGGGAGGTGGTTGAGGGATGGGCTTGGTGGCTGATGGGTATTAAGGAGGCGCTTATGATTAGCACTTGGTGTTATATTTAAGTGATGAATTACTGAATTCTCCTAAAACCAATACTGCACAGTATGTTAACTAAAATTTAAATTAAAAAAAAAAGAATAAAGAGGATCTAAAACATCCCCTCCCAAAAGAAAATTAGTGTATTGACTACAAATCATCCAGATCTAACAGACATTTTGAGAATACTTTGCTACCAACAGAATATACAACTCCTTAAGTGCACAAGGAAGTTTCTCCAGGATAGATTATATGCCAGGCCATAAAACAAACCTCAATAAATTTTAAAAGGTCTGAAATCATACGAAGTATGTGTTTTCTGATAACAGTGAAATGAAACTAAAAGTCACTAACAAAAAAATTGGGAAATTCATGAATACGTAAAAATTAAATAACACTTCTTAATCCAGTGGGTCAAAGGAGTCACAAGGAAAATTAGAAAATTCTTTGAGATGAATGAAAATGAAGACCAAACATACCAAATGTGGGATGTAAGTACAGCAGTGTTCAGAGGGAAATTCATAGTTACAACTTTCTACAGTAAAAAGGAAGAAAGATACCAAAATCAAAAAGCTAATCTTCCACCTTAAGACAACAGACGTTAAGAGAAATGAGGAGCAGTAATCAAAAGGGTTTGAAATGGGCTAAGGAGATGGAATGGAAGGAAAGCCCAGATAGAGAAGAAAAACAATTTCTCTTTGTTACTGGAGCAGAGAAAAGTATGATTATTTCTATGTTTGCTGTAAGATTATAAAGTTACCATCTTTACCACTTTCATCTGTTTTCTATGTGAAGGTAGACTTGAGGTGAAGCTGGATATGAAGTGACCAAAAGGATAGAGCATTGGAGATTTGAAGAATAGTCCCCATGTAATGTGGTTGAAAAGTCCTTGTGTGGAGTTGACTACAGAAAATTATTAGGAATATCAGGCATTGAGGATCCTTTGGAGGCTGGTAGCAGTGTATTCTAGAGAACTACTGAGCTGCCCTGTTGTGTGATTCCCTCAGCTGCATTCGGGTCGGTGGGGAAGGCATAGAAAAGGCAAACATTGATATTCACATATGGCTAGGATTTTTGCTAGTCGGGTGAGATGGAAAGAAATGGGCAAGGAAATTTAGGATGTTGAAATGATAGGCCATGGTACATGAGCTAGATAAGGATGAACCAAAGAAAGTAAAAAACTAATGAATAGGGAGCAAGTAGAGGGGTCAATGAACCAGAGTCACCAGGAGGTCTGACAGACAGCTCCACGAGGGCAGGGAATCTGTTCTGTTTACTAATGTGGCCCAACCCCCAGAATAGTGCCTGGCACATATTTGTATTGAACGAATCACCAGGGCAGAGCTGGGATCATTTATAAGCAAGCTGGAAGAACGGGAGGTTGTGGTCAGAGTCAGATGACTGAATGAGGGATGGAGGAGGCAAAGCATCATCAGTGACACCTTGTAATGTCTGACACACTCGTGTGGTAGGTTCTCCGTAACTCTTAGCCTTCATCATTACTTTTTTTGGCCTGTTATAGGAATTACTTATTTTTAAAGAAATAGAGTCATTTCTCTACCATTGGATAAGTTGACCTTTCCTAAATAAGTATCATTTAAAGCCATTGGAAAAATCGGGGTTGTTAGATTCTACCTCACATGGGTGGAAGAAACCAACAAAGTGCTAGCAGGAATTCCCTTCCTTTCCAGATTAGCCCTGTCTAGTTGTGAAAGCTGGAAGCTTAAAGTACCTCTAAAGCTTCCTGTTGTTCTGTTTCTTTTGCTTATCACAGGTGTGGACCCTTTTATATTTGCAACACTGCATCACCTCTCTAAAGTATATTGACCTTTCAGTAGGCTTTCAAAGCCCTCTCTTTTGCTTTTAGTACAGGCATACCTCGTTTTCCTGTGCTTCACTTTATTGCATTTCACAGAATAGTGTGTCTTTTACAAATTGAAGGTTTGCAGCAACCGCGCATCAAGCAAGTCTGTTGGCACTATTTTTCCAACAGCATTTGCTCACTTCGTATCTGTCACGTTTTGGTAAATCTCATAATATTTCAAACTTTTTCATTATTATTAGATTTGTTATGGTGATCTATGATCAGTGATTTGACTTGCTAAAAGCTCAGGTGATGGTAGCATTTTTTAGCAATAATGTATTTTTAAATTAAGATATGTACATTGGTATTTTTTTTTTTTAGATAAAATGCTATAGTACCCACAGTAGACTACAGTATAAACATAACTTTTATATGCACCAGGAAACCAAAAAACTCATTTATTATGGTATTTGCTTTATTGCAGTGGTCTGGAACTGAATCCTCAATATCTCCAAGCTATGCCTCAAGGGGTCTGAAGTCTCATTTAAAATTAAGGATGGCTGTTTGCAAAGGAAAAGTTTACAGAAGGAGGCTGAAATGATAATCTTGTTTTTAAACAATGCCAGTGTTTTCCCAGTTAGCTAAATTAATCAAAGAAGTATTTTGATTTTGAGGATTCACCTCATTTTTGAATGCCTAAAGTCGTACTTACCCTGTTTCTCCCCCACACCCCGTCATATAATTACTTGTACACAGTCAATAATAAGTCTGTGCTGACTGATCTTTAATTGTAGAATAAGCAGTCCTCTGAAATGCCCTGCCCTCTACCTCTTTGCATGGTAAATTTCTTTTATGATCTATGTCAAGTATCTCCTCCCAAACTATCCCCAGCTCTTACGGGCAAATGAACAGGCCTCTGTCCTTAGAGTAGCTCACACTAATTTCTATTACACTGCCATTTATTTATTTGTATATCTGTTCCTGTCCTTGCCTTTTATCTACCCAGGAGCAGGGACTTTGTCCTATTCATCTTAGTGTCTGCAGTGCCCTGTGTGTGCCTGCCATGTTTGAGGTACTCCAGAATTGTCTGGCAAATGAATTTGACAGCAAGAAAACACATTTACAAATACTTTGTAGACTTAGGTTGGAAAACCCTGCCCTCTAAAGGATTTTGCCTCTTTAGAGTTTTCTGCAGTTAGGACACTGCTGTTATGTGAGCAATGATTAATTGATTATGGCTCTGTGATCCAACCAGTAGATGCAATTAACTTAGAGAAAGTTAGCCTTTTTTCCCATACCAACTTATTTTAAATTAAGCCTAGCATATAGTTGGTACTCTGTGTAGATTTGTTAAGAGTACAGATGTCCTCCCAAGATGTTAACATTGACCATTATTGGGGTGGTGATATTTTTGTTTTTAACTTTTTTCTTCAGATGTAATGTTTTCATTCTCTGAATTTTCTATTTCAGTATATATATTGGGAAATATGTTTTCCACTTTTAAAAGATAAGATACAGAATGGAGACAGTTAAGAGAAATAAATGCTTTGGTACAATTTGGAACAACTCCACTGGGTCACATTGGGCCAGTCCATGCTTTGGTAACAAATCTCAGTGGCTTAGAAAAGCAAACGTTGATTTGCTGAGGGACGGCTGGGGATCTTTTACACCCAGTGTCTCAGATCCAAGCATCCCTCCATCTCAAAGTGGCTTCTGCAGTTGCTGTAGCCAGGGGAGAGACAGGTGGGGAGACCTACCAGCTCCCAGCAGCCTCAGCACATGTCCCTTTGCCATGGCTAACATGAGTGCCGTGGCCCCAAGCTTCCTGCAAAGTGTAATGGAAAATGTAGAAGAACATCAGTTGTCTTTAACGTGATATAACTCTTTATTTTACAGTTACTGTAATGAATGTATGTTGGATCCAGACTGCGGTTTCTGCTACAAGATGAACAAATCAACTGTCATTGACTCCTCCTGTGTTCCAGTTAACAAAGCATCTACGAATGAGGCAGCCTGGGGCAGGTATGTCATCCTTTATATACCATAAGAACATAAAATACAATTTCATAATGAGACTTTTTTTATTATTGATTATATTACCTATGCTATACATTTCATCTGTGTGACTTATTTATTTTATAACTGGAAGTTTATACCTTTTAATCCCATTTACCTATTTCCTCCATCCCCCAGCCAACCTCTCCTCAGGCAACCACCAGTCTGTTCTCTGTATTTAAGAATCTGTTTTTTTTTGCTAGTGTGTTCACTTGTTCGTTCTTAAATTCTACATATAAGTGAAATCATATGGTATTTGTCTTTCTCTGACTCATATCACTTAGTATAATACCCATGAGGTCCACCCATGTTGTCACAAAAGGCAAGATCTCATTTTTTTTATGTCTGAGTAGTATTCCATTGTCGTCTGTATGCCATATCTTCATCTAATCATCTATTTTGGACACTTGGGTTGCTTCCATATCTTGACTATTGTAAATAATGCTGCAGTAAACATATGCATATATGTATCTATCTTTTCAAATTGGTGTTTTGGTTTTCTTGGGGTAATTACCTTGTAGAGGAATAACTGGATCAACTATTTTAGTTTTTTGAGGAACCTCCATGTTTTTCATAGTGGGCTGCACCAGTTTACATTCCCACCAACAGTGCACAATGGTTCTCTTTTCTCCATGTCTTCATCAACACTTGTTATATCTTATTTTTTTGATACTAGCCATTCTCACAGGTGTGAGGAGCTATTTCACTGTGGTTTTGATTTGCATTTCCCTGATGATTATTGATATTGAGCATCTTTTCATGTGTCTGTTGACCATCTGGATGTCTTGTTTGGAAAAATGTCTGTTTAGGTGCTCTGCCCATTTTTTTTTTTAACTTAAGATTGGATTTTGGTATTGAGTTGTCTGGATGTCTTCTTTGGAAAAATGTCTGTTTAGGCGCTCTGCCCATTTTTTTTTAACTTCAGATTGGTTTTTAGTATTGAGTTGTGTAAATTCTTTTTATATCTTGGATGTTAACCCTTTATCAGGTATATCATTTGCAGATATCTGCCCCCATTCACTAGATTGCCTTTTTATTTTATTGATGGTTTCCTTTGCTGTGCAAAAGTTTTTATCCCAGGGATGCAAGCATGGTTCAATATTCATAAACCATTCCTTGTGATACATCACATTCACAAGAAGAAGGATAAAAACCATATGATTATTTCAATAGATGCAGAAAAAACATTTGACAGAATGCATTTGTTTGTGATAAAAACTTTAAACAAAGTGGGTTTAGGAGGAAACATACCTCAAACTAATAAAGTCTACATATGAAAAACCCAGAGGTAATATCATAGTCAGTGGTGAAAACTGAAAGCTTTTCCTCTAAGATCAGGAACAGGACAAGGATGTTCATTCTCAATACTTTTATTCAACATGGTACTAGAAATCCTAATTGCAGCAGTCAGACAAGAAAAGGAATTAAAAGGCATCCAAATTGGTAATTATTTGCAGATAACATGATACTATATATAGAAACCCTAAAGACTCCAAAGAACTATTAAAACTGATAAATGAATTCAGTAAAGCTGCAGCATACAAAATTAATATGCTGAAATCTATTGCATTTTTATACACTAATAACAAAGTAGCAGAAAGAGAAGAAAACAATTCCATTTACAGTTGCATCAAAAAAATAAAAATAAAAGACCTTAAAATAAATTTAACCAAGGAGATGAAAGACCTGTACTCTGAAAACTGAGACAATGATGAAAGAAATCAAAGAGGACATAGACAAACAGAAAGTTATATCATGCTCATGGAATAAAAGAATTAATACCATTAAAATGTCCATACTATCCAAAGCAATCTACAGATTCATTGCAATCCCTGTCAAAATACCAACTGCATTTTTACAGAACTAGAACAAATAATCCTAAAATTTATATGGAATCACAAAAGACTTCTAAGAGTCAAAGCAGTCTTGAGAAAAAGGAACAAAGCTGAAGGTATCACAATCCCAGATTTCAAAGTATATTACAAAGCTGTAGTAATCACAAGAGTATGGCACAAAAATAGGTACATAGGACAGTGGAACAGAATAGAGTCCAGAAATAAACCCATGCTTTATGGTCGATTAATATATGACAAAGGAGGCAAGAATATACAATGGGGAAAAGAGTCTCTTCAATAAATGGTGTTGGGAAAACTAGACAGCTACATGCAAAAGAATGAAACCGGACCACTTTCATACACCACACACAATAAACTCAAAATGGATTAAAGACCTAAATGTGAGACCTGAAACCATAAAATAACTAGAAGAAAACATAGGCTGTAATCTGACATCAGCCTTAGCAATATTTATGGATATGTCTCCTCAAGCAAGGGAAACAAAAGCAAAAATAAATTATTGAGACTATGCCAAAATAATAACCTTTTGCACAGCAAAAGAATAAGTCTTATTTTTAAACTTATAGCGTGAATGCCTTTATAGTCAATGACTGCAGTTCTTTTAAACTGTCTTTTAAATGGATTTTCACAACTATATTACTTTGCAGCATATACTGATATAAGGCGGCACTATAAAGCTACACTTGTATGTTTCACAAACTTAGAGTAGAAAGCACTCAAGCCTAGACTTTAGGAAATTCAGGTCCAGACCCAATTCTGTCCTAAGCTATAGAAGGTTGGCTCTTGAGTCAGATGTTACTACATATTTCCAAGGCAATTCTCCCATTGCATATTGTTTAACTACCCCAGTAATTTTCAAACTCTGAAACTTAAGTAAAAGAAAATTTTCAAGTCACAATAAATTGATATCACTTTAAATTCTTTCATGCAACTATTGTTTTCTTTGAGTACATTCCTGGAATTTAGTAAAATTAAGCAAAGTAATGATAAAAGTTGGTAATCATTGGCAGTAACCAGTCTGGGAAGCTATAAACTTTTCTCTTTTTGACCGATTACATTGGTTTGTAGTAGGCACATAAATGAAATATTTGTATAAATAAATATTCCCCACATTTATGAACTCCTGTCATATCCATGGACATAGGAAATATGTAAATATTATTTGATACGGTCTTAACCTCTGATGTATCCTAAATTCCCATAAAAAGAATAATATTCTCTCTTTCTGTCTGCCTCATAGAACTGATGAAGGCAATGAAATCTGTTAATTACTTGTATCTCCTAGAAGCTATAAAGTATAATGTATTATTAATCATTATGCTGTTATCATTAATCATTTTATTAGGGAATTACTGCAAAGAAGTAGAAGTAAATTATATAGTATTTGACTGAAAATCCAGACTACATTTTAAATATACTAATTACAAAGAAATATGTAAAAGAAATGCAATTATTACTTAAAATGAAAACTTGAAAGAGCTTGTTTTAAAAACACCCAGTATATAATTTTCATCAGCCAAGCTTCATTAGTGAGTTAATTGATTAAATATTTCTGGATGTAATGCTTTACAGTTTTAGCCCTTATGATTCTTTTTTCAATAGATGAAAACTGTAAGTTTGCTTGTCTGGAATTATGAATATGTCACAAAATCTGTGTATGTAGTTTCCTGTACTTCACAGAATTAACTTAAAAACATATTAGAAATGTATACTAATGATAAGGGGCACTAAAATTAGGCATTTCTCTCATCCTCAGTAGAAGGTCTAGAGGTCTCAGGCCCCAAAATAGGAGTTTTGTTCCTACTGTTGGCAAATAACAGATAATACAACTTTTTAATAGAAATGTATACTACTTCTTTTATGTTAACTTATTCTTACATTTTATTTATATATTTAGAGCATTTTGCCTTGAGGTGTACTCACTACTAGAGAAAAGTGAGGCACAGATAATGCCTAGGGAAAAACATGAAGAACAGAACTTCTATGTTTGTAGAATATTCTTAGAATATTTTCAAACTCTTTACCATTCCCCTTCAAAAAAAGACAGTTTTCCTGTCACTCTTCTCTGTGCTGAGTGACAGGCCTCATCTAACTTAGCCACTATGGTTGGTTGCTCTGTGCTAGAAAGAAAGCAAAAAAAAAAAAAATGTGTTTGCCATGAGAAATTCCTACAACACATTTTCCATTTATGTGGTAAACTAGCATTCACTATATTTTTGTTGGTTGATAGGTTTTATACAGTTACTTGGAGTAGAATTCTCATGGCAAAATCTACCATTAACCTTGGATTTACATCTGAGATACACTGTTTACAGATATTTCAGGGTCAAGTTTTGGGGAAATTCAGAGCCATATATCCTGATCTCTTAACTATAGCTGTTTCCTGAAAAGACACCAGGTGGAATGATAATACCACTCATGATGGAGATAATATAATGATTTTGGTGAACTCTGAATTGTCTCAACATAAAAACTATTTGCTTACATAATCTACTATAATAAATCGGAAACAAAACATTAAGTCAGTTGGCATGCTTTTCTAATATCTGTTGTTAAATTTCAGTAAAAAAGTTTTTTTCTAAAAATCAGTTCTCTAGGGGCGCCTGGGTGGCTCAGTTGGTTAAGCGACTGCCTTCGGCTCACGTCATGATCCTGGAGTCCCGGGATCGAGTCCCGCATCGGGCTCCCTGCTCAGCAGGGAGTCTGCTTCTCCCTCTGACCCTCTTCCCTCTCGTGCTCTCTATCTCTCATTCTCTCTCTCTCAAATAAATAAATAAAATCTTAAAAAAAAAAATCAGTTCTCTAAAGAAGATGCACAATTGGCCAACAAGCACATGAAAAACTGTACATCCCTAATCATTAGGAAATGCAAAACAAAATTATAATGAGACACCACCTCATACCCATTAGGGTGGCCACTATTAAAGATTTATCTATAACAATTGTTGTGGAGGATGTGGAGAAATTGGAAACTGTGTGCACTATTGATGGAAATGTAAGGTGGTGCAGCCACTATGGAAAGAGTGGTGATTTCACAAAATTTTACAATAGAATTACATATCCTCTAACAATTCCATTTCTGAGTACATATGCTAAAGAATTGAAGGCAGGGTCCTCAAGAAGTATTTGAATGCTTATGGTCATGGCAGCATTATTCATAATAGCCAAAAGATGGAAGCAACCCAGGTGTGAATTGACATATGCATGGATAAAGAAAATGTGGTGTATACATACAGTGATACATTATTCAGACCTAAAGGAATTCTGGCACATAGTACAACCTGGATGAATCTTAAAGACATAATGGTAACTGAAATGAGCCAGTCACAAAAAATACAACACATACCTCACTAATAGGAGATACCTAGAATAGTCAAATTTATAAAGACGGAAGAATGGTCATTGGTGCAGGCAGGCAGAAGTGAGGAATAGGGAGCTGTTCAATGGGTATGGAGTTTCAGTTTTGCAAAATGAAAGGTGTTTTGGAGATTGCTTCGTACATAAATGTGAATATACTTAACATCACTAAACTGTACAATTTAAAATGGTTAAAATTTAAAATGTGAATTAAATGCTAAATTTTATGTTCTATGTCTTTAACCACAATTAAAAAGGAAAACCCATTAAAAATTATTTAGCATACTTCTAGAAAATAAACTACACTGTGTTGATGGAAAACCTTCTCTCCCTGCCTATCACCCCTTATACCTCCCATATGCATCCCCTACACATGCAAATACAAGTTTAATGCACAGCTGAATTTGAGGGAAATCCCCAGGTGCCACAAATGAGAGCAAGAATAGTGAACCACATGGAAACCCAGGAGCCCAGGAGCCACATCAGAAGGGAAGCAGGCCTGAAGAATGAGAAGCTAGTGTTTTAAGTGCTGAGGGAGATAGAGCTCCAGGCTTTCTCTCTGGAGCTATGCAGTGCTATATGGGCTCTGAGTAGGGGCAAGAAAAACTGCCAGGCTGGGCTGGGAAAGCTGTAAACTTCTCTGTTGCCCACTTAGGACCTTGAGTAGAAATAGTGTCACATGTAGGAAAGCAAAGCCAGAAGCCATTACTGTGGGGTAATACGGGTTCTAATGTCACAGTGCCTTTATGATATGGGAACCATAAATTGAGAAATGTGAACACTAAAAAAAAGTGTGTCCCAAACTGAATATAATCCACAGAGCCACTTCAGAAATAAACATGCAGTTGTCAGGGCCCAGGACACATGAGACTTGCATGGAAGGCAACGTGGTAAATGTGAGAGCACAGTCAGAAATTATAAACTACATCAATTAATGAGGGAAGGAAGCCGCAAGTATGACAGAATGAGGAATGAATTACCTAAACAACCTTCCATTACAAAAAAGATATGAAGGAGACTTTAAAATATGTTTGAAAGAAATAAAGGAAATAGTATAATTTTGTCAATTATACTGGAAGTTGTACACTTAGGATTTGTGCAATGTGTGTGTGTGTACATGCACATGTATAACAGAAGTTATACTTAAGCAAATTTTACTAAAACTAAAATCTTCAAAAGCTAAAATTCTAGATAAATAACATAAAAGGGGGTATGAGAACTGTTAGACAGAAGCCCTGTACATTCTTTTGTTTGTTTCCAGAAGGAAATGGAGATTATAATTAGTTTTGCAGCTTGTTAATTATAGGTGTTAAAAATGTGAGTGTAGATCGCCTGGGTGGCTCAGTCAGTTAAGCTTCTGACTCTTGGTTTTGGCTCAGGTCATGATCTCAGGGACATGGGATCAAGCCCCACATTGGGCTTCACACTAAGGGAGTATCTGCTTGAAGATTCTCTCCCTCTGCCTCTCCCTCCACTCACAGGCACGCATTCCCTCACCCCCAAATAAAATAAATAAATCTTTTTTAAAAATGTAAATGTAATCTCTTAAAAATATGTACTAGTGGAGGGAAAAAGAGTAAGAGAGTCAAACTAGTAAGGCAGGAAAAGAGGAAAACTATGGAAGAAACAATGGTTAAGAGAAATCAATTAAAAAAATCAAAATGAAATTTAAATGCAATTGTTAAAACCTATTAAACATACCTACTAAAAACAAATATCCTTATACTGGATTTCTTTTAAATGCAGTTGTAATGTTGTTTACAAGAGATAATCATAGAAGGGTTGGAAATATAGTGAAAAAAATTAGGTAAGTGCTAAGTCAAGAAGACAAAAATTAGAGATTAGAGAATTCGGAAAACTTATCTAATAAGCTTGATGTAAGTGAAATTATGAACCTAACTTAGAGAGAATTTTATTATTTCCAAGCAAATGTTGAATACTTATGAAGATTTACCATATTTAAGCAAAGAATAAACTCAATGAATTTGTATAAATGAATATATATTCTAAAAATTCTAAATAAATCATAGTCGATATTATGCAAAATATCTTTTCTAAACAAAATACAGTAATACTGCAATGCAATATAAAGATATTTATTACCCCTTCTACTTTAGATTGGAAACTTAAAAAAATGACCTTAAAATTAATTAATGGATTAAGAAGAAATCATAATGGAAAATAGGACATTAAAAGTAATAAATGAAAAAATCCACAAGAAGTTAGAACCAGAACAGAGAATTAGCTTGTAGAGTAAGCAGAGGATGGAAAGATAAGAGAAAGAAAATAATGGAAAACAAAAAAATACCAGAAAAGACCAAAAACCAAAAGTTGGTTCTTAGAGAAGACCAATATAATGGGGAAATCGCTGGCATTGCTGGTTGAGGAGAGAGAAGGCACACATGAACCACAAGTAGAATGAATAAGAAGGGCATATAACAACAGATAGTAAAAAAATTTAAAAATCATGAGAACACTACAAATAATATCCAGTGCATTTGAAAACAGATAAAATGGACAGCTTTCGAGAGAAAAAAAAACCTTCTGAAACCAACTCGACATCTCCGTGAAGCGTAATTTTCATTCCCATTATACAGATGAAGACAGTGATGTGTAGAGGGTCTCAGTGAAGTTCTCCAAGTCAAAAGCCTTTTAGGGGAGCAATAGTTGCGTAGTAGGAAGATGCACATCCTAGAGTCATGTAGATTCTAATTTCAGCCTTGAGTATCATTTATCTTGTTTGTAAATGGCGCCTGGACAGTCTGGGCCTCTCTCAGCCCCATTTCTCATTTATACAATGGAAATAATACACGTGTTGTGTTGAACAATACGGTTTTTATGAAGATTATGTAAGAGTATATCCGAAGACACTTTTTAAAAAAATTTTATTATGTTATGTTAGTCACCATACAGTACATCATTAGTTTTTGATGTGGTGATCCACGATCCATTGTTTTCGTATAACACCCAGTGCTCCATGCAGTACGTGCCCTCCTTAATACCCATCACCGGGCTAACCCATCCTCCC
>NW_027397089.1:662981-741581 GCF_003265705.2 Callorhinus ursinus
CCCCCTCCCCTCTAGAACCCTCCGTTTGTTTCTCAGAGTCCAGAGTCCCTCATAGTTCATCTCTCCCTCCAGTTCCCCCCCCCTTCATTTTTCCCTTCCTTCTCCAGTGTCCTCCATGCTCTTCCTCATGTTCCACAAATAAGTGAAACCATATGATAATTGACTTTCTCTGCGTGACTTATTTCACTTAGCATAATCACCTCCAGTCCCAACCATGTTGATGTAAAAGTTAGGTATTCATCCTTTCTGATGGCTGAGTAATATTCCATTGTATATATGGAGCACATCTTCTTTATCCATTCATCTGTTGAAGGACATCTCAGCTCCTTCCACAGTTTGGCTATTTAGAACATTGCTGCAATGAACATTGGGGTGCATATGGCCCTTCTTTTCACTACATCTGTGTCTTTGGGGTAAATACCCAGGAGTGTAATTGCTGGGTCTTAGGGTAGCTCTATTTTTAATTTTTTGAGGCACCTCCACACTGTTTTCCAAAGCGGCTGTACCAACTTGCATTCCCACCAACAGTGTAAGAGGGTTCCCCTTTCTCCACAACCTCTCCAACATTTGTTGTTTCTTTCCCTGTCCATTTTTGCCATTCTAACTGGTGTAAGGTGGTATCTCAATGTGGTTTTGATTTGAATTTCCCTGATGGCTAATGATGATGAACATTTTTCATGTGTCTGTTAGCCATTTGTATGTCTTCTTCAGAGAAGTGTCTTTTCATATCTTCTGCCCACTTTTTGACTTATTTGTTTTTTGGGTGATGAGTTTGAGAAGGTCTTCATAGATCTTGGATACCAGCCCTTTATCTGTAGTGTCATTTGCGAATATCTTCTCCCATTCCGTGGGTTGCCTCTTTGTTTTATTGCCTGTTTCCTTTGCTGTGCAGAAGCTTTTTATCTTGATGAAGTCCCAGAAGTTCATTTTTGCTTTTGTTTCACTAGCTTTTGGAGATGTATCTTGAAAGAAGTTGCTGTGGGCAATGTCAAAGAGGTTACTGCCTATGTTCTCCTCTAGGATTTTGATGGATTCCTGTCTCACATTGAGGTCTTTCATCCACTTTGAGTTTATCTTTGTGAATGGTGTTGGAGAATGGTCGAGTTTCATTCTTCTGCATGTGGCTGTCCTATTTTCCCAGCACCATTTATTGAAGAGACTGTCTTTTTTCCATTGCATGTTTTTTCCTGCTTTGTCAAAGATTGTTTGACCATAGAGTTGAGGGTCCATATCTGGGTTCTCTATTCTGTTCCATTGGTCTATCTGTGTGTTTTTGTGCCAGTACCATGCTGTCTTGGTGATCACAGCTTTGTAATATAGCTTGAAATCGGGCAACATGATGCCCCCAGCTTTTTCTTTTTCAACATTTCCTTGGCGATTCGGGGTCTTTTCTGATTCCATACAAATTTTATTATTGTTTGTTCTAGCACTTTGAAAAATGTCATTGGAATTTTGATCGGAATGGCATTGAATGTATAGATTGCTCTGGGTACCATAGACATTTTAACAATGTTTATTCTTCCGATCCGTGAGCATGGGATATTTTTCCATCTTTTTGTGTCTTCTTCAATTTCTTTCATGAGTGTTTTGTAGTTTCTAGAGTATGGCTCCTTTACCTCTTTGGTTAGGTTTATTCCGAGGTATCTTATGGTTTTTGTTGCCATTGTAAATGGAATCGTTTCTCTAATTTCCCTTTCTACAGTTGCGTTGTTATTGTATAAGAAAGCAACTGATTTCTGTGCATTGATTTTGTATCCTGCCACCTTACTGAATTGCTGTATGAGTTCTAGTAATTTGGGGGTGGAGTCTTTTGGGTTTTCCACATAAAGTATATCGTCTGTGAAAAGAGAGAGTTTGACTTCTTCTTTGCCAATTTGAATACCTTTTTGAATTTCTTTTTGTTGTCTGATTGCTGTTGCTAGGACTTCTAGTACTATGTTGAACAATAGTGACGAGAGTGGGCATCCTTGACGTGTTTCTGATCTTAAGGGAAAGGCTGTCAGCTTTTCCCCATTGAGGATGATATTCACTGTGGGTTTTTCATAGATGGATTTTATGAACTTGAGGAATGTTCCCTCTATCCCTATACCCTGAAGAGTTTTAATCAGGAAAGGATGTTGTATTTTGTCAAATGCTTTTTCTGCATCAGTTGAGAGGACCATATGGTTCTTCTCCCAGCTCTTATTAATGTGTTCTATCACATTGATTGATTTGCGAATGTTGAACCACCCTTGCATCCCGGGGATAAATCCCACTTGGTTGTGGTGGATGATCCTTTTAATGTATTGTTGGATCCTATTAGCTAGGATTTTGTTGAGGATTTTGGAATCCATATTCATCAGGGACATCGGTCTGAAATTCTCCTTTTTGATGGGGTCTTTGCCTGGTTTGGGGACTAAGGTAATGCTGGCCTCATAGAATGAGTTTGGAAGTTTTCCTTCTGTTTCTATTTTTTGAAACAGCTTCAGTAGAATAGGTATTATTTCTTCTTTGAATGTTTGGTAGAATTCCTCATGGAATCCATCAGGCCCTGGACTCTTGTTTTTTGGGAGGTTTTTCATCACTGCTTCAATCTCGTTACTGCTTATTGGCCTATTCATGTTGTCAATTTCTTCCTGTTTCATTCTTGGCAGCTTATAGGTTTCCAGGAAGGCCTCCATTTCATCCAGATTGCTCAGTTTATTGGCATATAGTTGTTGATAATAATTTCTAATAATTGTTTCTGTTTCCTTGGTGTTAGTCGTGATCTCTCCCCTTTCAATCATAATTTTATTAATTTGGTCCTTCCTCTTTTCTTTTGGATAAGTCTGACCAGTGGTTTATCGATCTTATTAATTCTTTCAAAGAACCAACTTCTAGTTTCATTGATCTGATCTACTGTGTTTCTGGTTTCTAATTCATTGATCTCTGCTTCAATTTTAATTATTTCTCTTCTAATGTGTGGCTTAGGCATCGTTTGTTGCTTTTTCTCTAGTTCTTTAAGGTGCAGAGTTAGTTGGTGAATTCGGGATTTTTCTATTTTTTTGAGTGAGGCTTCGATGGCTATGTATTTCCCCCTTAGGACCGCCTTTGCAGTATCCCATAGGTTTTGGACCAATGTGTTTTCATTCTCATTGATTTCCATGACTTGTTTAAGTTCTTCTTTTATTTCCTGGTTGACCCAAACATTCTTGAGCAGAGTGGTCTTTAGCTTCCAAGTGTTTGAATTTCTCCCAAATTTTTTCTTGTGATTGAGTTCCAGTTTTAAAACATTGTGGTCTGAGAATATGCAGGGAATAATCTCAATCTTTTGGTATCAATTGAGACTTGATTTGTGACCCAGTATGTGGTCTATTCTGGAGAAAGTTCCATGTGTGCTCGAGAAGAAGGAGTATTCTGTTGTTTTAGGGTGGAATGTTCTGTAAATATCTATGAGGTCCATCTGATCCAGTGTATCATTCAAAGCTCTTGTTTCCTTGTTGATTTTCTGCTTAGGTGATCTGTCCATTGCTGAAAGTGGAGTATTGAGGTCTCCTACAATTAATGTATTGTAATCAATATGACTCTTTATTTTGGTTAACAGTTGGCTTATGTAGATGGCTGCTTCCATGTTGGGGGCATAGATATTTACAATTGTTAGATTGTCTTGTTGGATAGACCCTTTAAGAATGATACAGTGTCCTTCTGTGTCTCTAATTACAGACTTTAGTTTAAAATCTAATTTGTCTGATATAAGAATTGCTACCTTTGCTTTCTTTTGAGGTCTGCTGGCATGGAAGGTGGATCTGCATCCCTACACTTTCAGTCTGGATGTATCTTTAGGTTCAAAATGAGTCTCTTGTAGGCAGCATATGGATGGGTCCTGTCTTTTTATCCAATCTGAAACCCTGTGCCGTTTTATGGTAGCATTTAGACCATTCACGTTGAGAGTGATTATTGAAAGATATGAATTAATTGTCATCATGTTGCCTGGGAAGACGTTGCTTTTATAGATTGTCCCTGTAAATTTCTGTTGTATATCACTCTTAGGTTCTTTCTCCTTTTATAGAACCCCCCCTTAATATTTCTTGCAAGGCTGGCTTAGTGGTCACATATTCTTTCAGTTTCTGCCAGTCGTGGAAGCTCTGCATCTCTCCATCCATTCTAAATGACAGCCTTGCCTGATAAAGTATTCTTGGCTGCATGTTCCTCTCATTTAGTACCCTGAATATGTTTTGCCAGGCCTTTCTGGCTTGCCAGGTCTCTGTGGATAGGTCTGATGTTATTCTGATGTTCCTCCCTCTGTACGTAAGAAATCTCTTACCCCTAACTGCCCTTAAGATTGTTTCCTTGGTTCTAAGATTTGCAAGGTTTACTATTACATGCCGGGGTGTTAGCCTGTTTTCCTTGATCTTGGGAGGGGTCCTCTCTGGCTCTAGGACAGGAATGTTTTTTCATTCCCCAGATTAGGGAAGTTCTCAGCTACGATTTGCTCAAATACATCTTGTAGTCCTCTCTCTCTCTCCACGCCCTCCGGGATTCCAATTATTCTGACATTGCAACGCTTCATGGTGTCACTTATTTCTCTGATTCTATTTTCATGGATTCTGAGTTGTTTTTCCCTGGCCTCCTCTTTTCCCTTTCTATCTGTTATATTGTCTTCCAGGTCGCTTATTTGTTCTTCTGCCTCCCTTACCCTAGCTGTTAAATTATCTAGATTGGATTAGATCTCATTGATAGCATTTTTAAGTTCTGCCAATTCAGCTTTCATTTCTGTCCTTAGAGACTCTATGTTGCCATTAATTGATTTCTCCATTCTAGCCACTGTCTTCACAATTGCTAGCCTGAATTCCATCTCCGACATCTTGGTTATACCTGCATCCATTTGTAAATCTGCAGCATAAATTATAATCCCTGAGTCTTTTCCATTTGGGGGGCTCCTCCTCCTAGTCATTCTGTTGATGGGTGTTTGAGGGAATGTATAGAGTCCAAATTATTGACCAGAACCCAAGCAAGATGCACCTGTTTTCTTGGGACCTTAGGGTTGCTGGCCTCTTGTTTTCCCAGCCTGTCTTCTGGGGGGGGGGGCCTGCCGCGCTGTTACTCAGGCAACCTTGTTTGGGCGGAGTTGCCCTGCCCCCCTGTGGCGGGGTATGGTCTCAGCAGGAATCCGTTTTGGGGGCTTTTGTTCTCTGGTGGCTTTCCCTGGTGGCTTTCTGCGTCTCTACTGTGAGTCAGAGCAGAAGAGAAGCATTTCCAACCCCCTGCCTCAGAGCAGAGAGATCGTAGTCTGTACTTCAGTGAGCTCTCCAGGCCACACCATCTCCGTTTCTGTCCATGCTGCTATAAACTGCAGCGTCCTGGGTCGTGTGCCCCTCAGCAGCGCCCCCAGTCCTGCCTTTAGGTTGGAGCACAGTCTCTGCCCTTTGTGTTTCTAAAACCGCCAGCCACCCCAAGATCGCATGTGCGACTGCATCATTCTGGGTTTCCGCCCTGGGGACTGCCCTAAGGCAGTCCGGTCTGCAAGTCTGTGCCCTGTCCCCAGTGCGCAAGGCTGTCACTCACCGGCGGTGTAGGCTCCCCACGGCCAGGCACCCTCCCGCTGCCATTTATCCTCCAATATCTGCCCACAGAATCATGGCTCCCCGCTTTGTACCTCGAAACCAACCGCCTACGATATTGTTTGTAGAGATCCAGATCTTCTTACATCTCAGGGCTGGTTTCGTGGGTGCTCAGAGTGGTCTGGTAGATATCCAGCTCAATTCCGGGGTCCAGTTGAAATAGGGTCCCCTACTCCTCCACCATCTTTCCTTCCCCCCAATCTTGTTTCAACATTCTCACGAATTCTTCTTTTTCTTTGTTTTCTTCTGGTCTAAGCATCTGACACCCTCAGGAGTCTCCAAAGACACTTCTAAATGTCTGTGCAAATGTTAGTGATAAATATCCTGTACTAATTTTTTTCTTAGTTTTGTCAGTAATACATTTTCTAGATTAGAATAAGCACTTCCTAACAGGTAAGTGCATTAAAATACTTTCTATTTAGTTGTGTGCCTCTTCATCCACCTCCCTGTCCCCTGGCTCTCTATACACACAAAACCATAAATAATCTATTCTGGAGCTTCAAACATCCTGACTCTTTAAAAGTATTGCTAATGAGGCAAACTTTCTTAATGTGCTGATTCAGTATTTGCTTCCTATAATAACAACATTTTCGCTCTGTAATTAGCACACTAAAATAGCTAGATAGAGGCTCTATTTGGCAGTTCATTGTTCTAACACACTGAATGCCTAGTTTATTGTATTCATTCAGCAGAGCTGTTTTTCTCAAAGCTGTACCCTGATGCAACACCCCGGCACCCCACTCTTCTCCCGCATGGAAGTCCTGTTACCCGAAATCCCTTGCTCTCACCCTAATATCCATTGTGATTTCCCACCTCTGCCTTTCCTCATACTGTGCTTTCTGCCTAGAATTTACCCTCCTTTTTCCTCCTTCTGCCTGACTTTTAACCATTATTTTTTGCCCAGATCACATGTCACTTTTTCTTTGCAGTCTCTCTGATTAGCCCCAGGAAACAATCCTTATTCTATCCCTTGCTTGCCCTTTAGCACTTCCATGCTAACTTATATGATAATTATACTGTCTTCTATGATAGTGATTTGGGTTTGGATGTATCTTTGCTTCTTGATTATAAATTCCAATGTCTGTATCCTGCACTATTTTTAAAGATATTTATTTATTTGAGAGCGAGAGAGCTGGAGCACAAGTGTGGGGGAGAGGGGAGAGGGAAAGGGAGAAGCAGACTCCCCACTGAGCAGGAAGCCTGAGGTCATGACCTGAGCCAAAGACAGACGCTTAACAGACTGAGCCACCCTGGCGCCCTCATGCACTGTTTTTTAATCCCTTGGTGCCTTGTACATTCAGACATTCAACAGTAATTGTTAAATGACTAAATGGAAAGGCTTCCATCACTGGAAAATAAGGGTTTGAAAGTACGGCAGTTCCAAATCAGAGGTGTTCCAACTTTAGTGAAATTGTCTACATGGATACTTATTTCTAGGAAAGAGAATCTCTAAAAGAAAAATGAGAGTGATGCACATTAATTAATAATGCTAAATGTTTACCTGGTACTAATTAACACACTAAAGAAGTTTAAAAAATAAAAATCATGGCCTTCAAGTATATGCATGCTATATATTGCATGTAGTCATGCTACATGAAAAATACTTTTAAAAAATTATTGGAAGAAATATTCAGCACATGTTCTCAGAATATTCACTGGTATGCAAGGCGAGCAATTATTTATGGTGACAGTATAAGATCAAGTGTATTATGAAACCAGGCCAGATAGCTAAAAATAGAATTTTCCCTTCATCACCTTTTTTTCTTTTTAACTTTTAAAGGTATATATCCATTTTGCATTTAGAAAAAAATTTACAATTAACAAACTATATCAGTATCTTAATATATTCACATATAGGATTGATATTTTTATTAGTTATTCATATTAAGAATTTAAAATCCTCAAGCTATGCTTCTAAATTAATAATAATATAGTTCAAGATTAATTTTTGCTAGCATACATTTTTAGAGAGAGTAGAGAAAGACTCTAACGTAGAATATTTTAATCCATTTTGCTTTTTAAATTACACTTTCCTTCATGTCTTTACTTTAATAGAAGTCATTATGCTAGATACTCCGTTTAACATCTATAGCTCTACAGTATGTATTTGTAAGTTTCATGTATCCATAAGTAATTCACATGCCTCTGGATTCTTCTTTTTTCAAGCCCAGAAACTTAGCCTCTCTCAGCATTAATGACTTTATTACGGAATGACCCTGTTTATGTTACAAAGTATACAAATCAGAAAAGCAAAACATAAACACAGCATAATAAAATAAAAATTAAAAAAAAAAAGAAAGCAAAACATTTCTGAATAATTTATCTCCCATGGGGCCCCTGAGTGGCTCAGTTGTTAAGCATCTGCCTTTGGCTCAGGTCATGATCCCAGAGTCCTGGGATCGAACCCCACATTGGGCTCCCTGCTCAGCGGGAAGCCTGCTTCTCCCTCTCCCACTCTCCCTACTTGTGTTCCCTCTCTTGCTGTGTCTCTCTCTGTCAAATAAATAAATATTTAAAAAATAACAAGAATTTATCTTCCTCCTACATGTTAATGTGTCCAATTTCTTAGTTGACATTTAATTGTAATAATAAACACATTTTTACAGTTTTATCCAAGTAGTAATACTCATCAGCGGGGTAACCCATCCTCCCACCCAGCATCTGACTCTTGATTTTGGCTCAGGTCATGATCTCATGGGTCCGGCTCTGTGCTCAGGGGGGAGTCTTGCTGGAGATTCTCTCTCCCTCTCCCCCTCCTCCCTGCACGCATGCTCACTCTCTCGCTCTCTCTTTCTCTCTCTCAAATAAATAAATCTTTAAAAAAAAATGAAATGTTCTTATATAATATATTTAATAAAGACATTTAAAGGAACGATTGTACATGTTGCTGTGGATACAGAAAGAATAGCATTCGAAATTCAAATACTCTCAGAAAGTTCCTGCTAGAGAGTATGTGTGAACCTAAACTCCAGTTGTTCTAGTCAGAGACCCAGTGCCTCAGTACCCATCATTTAGGTCCTTCCTACTCTCATGGTTTCAGTGAGAGCTTTAAAAAAAAATAGTGTAACCCCTTAAATCTGGGTTTACAATGCGTACAGTTTGTACGGTAACAACCACATTGTATCATTTGGAATTTGCACCGACCTTCATGAACCAGT
Organism: Callorhinus ursinus; assembly: GCF_003265705.2. Lineage (NCBI taxonomy): Eukaryota > Metazoa > Chordata > Mammalia > Carnivora > Otariidae > Callorhinus > Callorhinus ursinus. The sequence continues at coordinate 671,719 of NW_027397089.1, forward strand.
ACCCATCGGAATTCCTGTTGTTTCCAAACAATGCCAGAGAGGCAGCCTGAAAACTGTTGAAACTCAGTTGCTCTGTCTTGGGATTTCTAGGAAGAGTTCATTGTAACACCCTTGACTGTATTATCACTTGTCCTCTTATGATGAGTGCTGTCTTACTTTATCTAAGAATGTTATTTTTAAAATAAAGAGTTCTAAGTGTTAGCCAACTTTATTTCCATTTCAGAGGCACATGTGCCCTGGAACTCTCTGGAAAATACAACAAAAAAATGTATTTTAACTTTCTGTCATTTATTTGATATATGAGTTTTGGGGAAGAGGTTGGATATAGACCTGTTCTGCATGAACAAACCCATAAATATTAATATTCTTATGCTTAATTATTAGTATGTTGAATTTTATAACAGGATTTAAGTTCAGTTCGTATTGGCATGAAATCTATAGCTAGAAATACAAAGAGGCTTTTTGTGCATTCATTTTATAACATTAATATTTGATATTCTGCTATACTGTTAGAAATATATTAAAAATACACAGACATTACCTCAAGATTTTTAATCTAGGACAGATAGCAACATTTATACAAGTATACTTTAAAGTTACTGTAAAGAAATTAAAGTTCTTTTACAAATACATTAAAAAAATATTTGCCAAATATACTGCTTAGGGTCAAGGACATTTAGAAGAAAAGTTTCATGAAAATAAGTTTTAGAATGTGCAATATTTAAAAAATCAGCCCTAGCTTTTAGGAATCTCAATTAATGGAAGGCTTGAAGAATAAAAGTTTGTGGCAAACTGTAGGAGAGAATATTTCAGAAATGGACTGTAGATATTTGGGAAATTAGTGTTCCTACCTTAGAAAAGATTTTTAAATATGGTTGAATTCCTTCTATCACAAGGGCTTACTTGAACTGCTTATGACATAACTGAGGAAAAAATGTCCAAACTATAAAGTCGCTTATAAATCATTATTTTATTTTATGAGCTTTTAAAGCTCATGAAAATTAATTTTTTCAGCTTTATTGAGGTATGAATGACAAAATTATATCTATTTAGTATGTACATCATGATTTTTCTAGATGTACAACATGATTTAATATATGTACACACTGTAAAATGCTTACCATAATCAAGTTAACACATCCGGCACCTCATGTAGTTACTGTGTGTGCAGTAAGAACATAGAAGATTTACTCTCAGCAAATTTCAAGTCTTCAGTACAGTATTCTCAACTGTAATCACCATGCTGTATATGACATCCCAGAATTTATTCATCTTGGAACTGAAAATTTGTGCCCTTTGATCAGCCTCTCATTTCCCCACCTCCCAAGGGCTGGCAACTACCATTCTACTCTCTGGTTCTGTGAGCTTCACTGGTTTAGATATCACGTGTAAGTGGATCACACAGTCTTTCTGCATCTGATTTATTTCACTAAGCATAATGACCTCCTGGTTCATCCATGGTGTCACTAATGGTAGGATTTCCTTCTTTTTTATGGCCAAACACTGTTCCATTGTGTACACATGTATATGCATGCACACATATACACACATGATGTTTTTTTATCCATCTACCTGTGGACACTTCAGTTGTATATCATATACAGTCGTATATCCATATCTTGGTTCTTGTGACTAACGTTTCAAGGAACATTATTTTTCTTGACAAAAATTTCATTGGAAGTTTAAAAATGAGATTGATGTGTGATGCATGGATACCCATTTATTAAAGCACTCAAGCTGTCCAAACCTCTGAAGCATCAGGGATGTGAAACTTGTTCACGTAACTATATTGTTGTGTTGTTGGGTTTTTTTCCCCTGTGGGTGCAGGCTGGTTGACTGACTGGTAATGGAAAATCAGCTTATTGGTTTTAACATTGAACTTTTAGGAAATTCTTGATTATGCAGACCTATTGTTTTTTAATTATTTGGCTTAGGAAACAGTGATCAAAATTCGCAGGAGAATCAAAGAATGAGAGAAAAGGACAGTACAAAGTCAGCATTTTATATGTTAATAACATCTGAAACTTTTCTATATGTGTTCAAACTGTAGTTATCATCTGAGGGAAAACGTGTATGAAACTTAATATCTACATTTATCTGCCTATTTAATTATTCACCAAACATTGACTTTACTCTTTATTACCTAAAATAGGATTGCAAAGCTTGATATTCCTAAAAACTTGGAGGAGATCAACTAAGACAGACACATGCAAAAAAGGATTTCAGAGGTATTTACAAAGCAGAAAAATGCCCTTGTCCTGGGCAGAGTCACAGAGCTACTTTTAGTAACACACAGTTAGTAACACAAAGGATGTGTTTGCCCAGAACATCTTCTTCCCTGTAATCGAGCTATTATTGTCAGTTCTTCATTGATTTGTAAGATATCTAATACTTGGGAACAGTGAACATTTTAGCAAATAGTTCTCGGTCTGTGGTTACAACTCTGCTCCTTTAAATAGAGATTCAGAAGGTACATAGAAATATTTCATGTCTTTTACAGTTAAACCAGGAAACATATTTAGTATTGCTGTTCAATTAAGTCTGAGGAGTTTTGTGTTTTTTTTTAGTTTCAGAGGTAGGATTTAGTGATTCAACAGTTGCATATAACATATAGTGCTCATCACATCAGGTGCCCTCCTTAATGCCCATCACCCAGTTACCCCATCCCCCCCACCCACCACCCCTCCCACAACCCTGTTTGTTTCCTATGATTAAGAGTCTCTTAGGGTTTGCCTTCCTCTCAGTTTTCATCTTATTTTATTTTTCCTTCCCTTCCCCTATATTCATCTGTTTTGCTTCTTAAATTCCACATATGAGTGAAATCATATGGTATTTGTCTTTCTCTGACTCTAAGTCTGAGGACTTTTACGTGATTATTTCTGTCTGCCCTGAGCCAGAAAGGAGTCAAGCTGTAGGATACCACGTTAGTGTAAAGGAGGAATTTTTTTTCTCTACCCATGTTAGGTTCTGGGCTGGGCTCTGTAACAGGACAAGAGAAAACAAACAGGTAAACCAGACATACTCCTCCATTTGGCATACCAGGGAAAGGAAGGGGGATCACACACCCAGGGATGGCACTTGGATCAGAGGAGTGACCCAAGGAAGCTCTCCAGGAGAGTAGGGGTGCGCAGTCAATTAGGAAGTATGGGTAGTTGATAAAGAGCTGGAAAATGTTATGACAAAGGTATCCACATTGGAAATACAGAAGAAAATAGAGGAAAATAGAGTGAAGATAAAATGAGACAAGCCTAGAGAAGTTCAAGGGAAGTGAATCTTGAAGCCAGCTCAGCAAATACTCTGAGACCATAGTTAGCCTTTGCTGAGTGTGCTCGATAGCCAGTCTCTCTGGGCTGGGCAAGGAACTGCCTTTGAAGGAAACAGAATTGCCCCAGATACATTGACAAAGTCCTGATTAGACTGACTGCTTTGAGCTTTTCTTATAGAATTAGTATTTGGTGTCTCTATACCCTGGATATAGATATTTTTTAAATATCTATTTAAAATATATAAAAAGCTGCAGATGAAATAGTATATATAGCATTAAATGTTATTACCTACTGTGTAGAGATAACTCCTTTATGAATGTGCACGCAGGCGCTGTATCTTTGTTTGATTAAATCCCTGAGCAGTCATCAGTTGCTTTCCTCAATTGGCTTCTATAAATATTTCATGTCCTGTAGTGCAGCAGTTTCATTTCAGGCAAGGCATTGTTTTCTGCATTAAGTGAGGAGCTAATAGAATGTAAATTATTGGGTATTATATATCTGTGGAGCAGATGATCTGCAATCAAAAGCTGGCAGAGCCCCTCTTCCGCTGGAAGAGGGGTGGAGCCGACCATGCCGGGGCTCTACCTGTGACTTGTGTGTGACTTGTGCGTGGCTTGTGTGTGGCTGCGATGGGCAACCTCCTCATCCTGCCCCAACACACACGGACACCACCCCCAGTATAAGCAACACACAACTCCCTGCTTGTGAGTTGGTATGATTCTTTAAAAAGAGACTTTTCTGTCCCTTCTGAATTTGTTGAGTACTCTTGAGATGTTCAAAGAAGTTTGTGTTTTCCCAAATGTAGGGAACTCTTTTATCTTAGAGATTAGAGATTGAATGAGATGTTGTGTGTGTGCAGCTTTTTTTACCTTTTAATTTTTTTCTTTAAATTTTTTTTGTTGTTATGTTAATCACCATACATTACATCATTAGTTTTTGATGTAGTGTTCCATGATTCATTGTTTGTGCATAACACCCGGTGCTCCACACAGAACGTGCCCTCCTTAATACCCATCACCAGGCTAACCCATCCCCCCACCCCCCTCCCCTCTAGAATCCTCAGTTTGTTTCTCAGAGTCCATAGTCTCTCATGGTTCATCTCCTCCTCTGATTTACCCCCCTTCATTCTTCCCCTTCTGCTATCTTCTTCTTCTTTTTTTTGTCTTAACATATATTGCATTATTTGTTTCAGAGGTACAGATCTATGATTCAACAGTCTGTGTGCAGCTCTTTTAAAACAAGAAGGATAAAGTCACTCACTACCTGCATATTCTTTTATTATATTTTTTTCCCTCAAGGTGTTTGTGGGTCTTGGCATTCTGAAATTGGAAATGGTCCAAACCATATTGGGCTAGTACTGTGCTTGCCCCAGATAAAATAAATGATCAGGTGTACCGAGTGTATTAGATGTAAAACAAATTCAAAGCACCTGATCCTCTAAGCAGTTTTATTAATGTCTTTCAAATTCTTAAATATAGTAATGTTCAGAATTCTTTGAATTCAGTAGAGCATTGCTTTTCAGCAACTTATCCCCCAGAGCTAAGCAGAATAAAGGCAAATAGGTAGAAGTTCTGGCACTTTAGCCCAGAGAGACCCATGAAAGGGCAGGTTTTGTCTGTTTTTTAATGTAGTATTTTTTAAATGTATATGAATTTTACTTTGTATTCTAAAATACAACTGTGATCAATTTAATATTATATTTGTTTTTATTATCATTGATTTTTTTTTTTTCTGGGCAGCCCCAGCACCATTACCTCTCTAAGTGAGAAAAGGAAAACTTTTTTTTTAATTGAAGTATAATTAACATACAGTTATATTATTTTCAGGTGTACAACATATTGATCTGACAATTCTATACATTACTCAGTGCTCACCACAGTTAGTGTAATCACCATCTGTTACCACACAGTGTTACTACGGTATTTTTGACTGTATTTCCTATGCTGCTGTACTTTTCACCTCTGTGACTTACTTTATTACAACTGGAAGTTTGTACCTCTTAATTGCCTTTATCTGTCTCACTCATCCATCCCACCCACCTCCCCTCTGGCCACCACCAGTTTGTTCTGTGTATTTAAGTGTCTGGAGTTTTTGGGTTGTATCTGCATTAGTTTGTTTTGTTTCTTAGATTCCACATAGTAACGAAATCATATGGTATTTGTCTTTCTGTCTGACTTATTTCACTTAACATTATACCTTCTAAGTCCATCCATATTGTCCCAGATGGCAAAACTCATATTTTTTATGGCTGAGTAATATTTCTTGGCAGACACACATATACACAGAGCACATCTTCTTTATCCATTCGTCTATCAGTGGACACTTGGGTTGCTTCCATATATTGGCTATTGTAAATAATGCTGCAATAAACATAGAGGTGCACATTTTTGAATTAGTGTTTTTGTTTTCTTTGGGTAAATACCCAGTAGTAGAATTACTGTTTCGCATGGTATTTCTTTTTCTTATTACATGGTATTTCTCTTTTTAATTTTTTGAGGAACTTTGATACTGTTTTCCACAGGGGCTGCTTCAGTTTACATTCTCACCAGTAGTATGTGAGTGCTCCCTTTTCTCCATCTCCTCACCAACACTTATTTCTTGTCTTTTTGATGCTCGCCATTCTACCTGGTATGAAGTGATATTTCATTGTGGTTTTGACTTGCATTTCCCTGATGATTAGTGACATTGAGCATCTTTTCATGTGTCCATTGGCCGTCTCTAGGTCTTCTTTGGAAAAATGTCTATTCAGTCCTCTGCCCAGTTTTTAATCAAACTGGGGGTTTTTTGGTGTTAAGTTCTTATATAGATTTTGGATATTAACTCCTTATCAGACATATCATTTGCAAATATCTTCTCCCATTCACTTGGTTGCCTTTTTAAAGGTTTTGTGGATGTTTCCTTTGCTATGCAAAAGTTTTTTATTTTGGCATATTCCCAATAGTTTATTTTTGCTTTTGTTTCCCTTGCATGAGGAGATGTATCCATTAATTGGTTCCTAAAGATGATGTCCGAGAGATTACTGCCTGTGCTGTCTTCTAGGATTTTTATGGTTTCACGTCTCACATTGAGGTCTTTACTCCCTTTTGAGGTGTTTGTTTGTTTGTTTGTTTTATATGGTGTGAGAAAGTGGTCCAGTTTCATTGTTTTGCATATAGCTGTCCAGTTTTCTCAACATAATTTATTGAAAAGAATGTCTTTCCCCCATTATAGATTCTTGACTCCATTGTAGCAGATTAATTGATCAAATAGGTGTGGGTCTATTTCGGGGTTCTCTTACCCTGTTCTGTTGATTCATGTGTCTGTTTTCATGCCAATACCATGCTGCTTTGATTACTAGCTTTGTAGTATATCTTGAAATCCGTGTTTGAGAAAAAAGATGTCTTTTTTCTCAAGATTGCTTTGGCTATTTGAGATCTTCTGTGATTTCATACAAATTTTAGGTTTATTTGTTTAGTTCTGTGAAAAATGCTGTTGGTATTTTCATAGGGATTGTGTTGAATATGTAGATTGCTTTGGGTAATATAAACTTTTTTTTTTTTTAAGATTTTATTTATTTATTTGACAGAGACACAGAGAGAGAGGGAACACAAGAAGGGGGAGTGGGGGAGAGAGAAGCAGACTTCCCGCCGAGCAGGGAGCCCGATGTGGGGCTCGATCCCAGGACCCTGGAACTATGACCTGAACCAAAGGCAGACGCTTAACAACTGAGCCACCCAGGCGCCCCTGGGTAATATAAACATTTTAATGAGACTCTTCCAACCCATGAGAAAGGAGTATTTTCCCATTTGTTTGTGTCCTCTGCTATTTCTTTCATCAGCGTCTTTATCATTTTCAGAGTATAGGTCTTTCATCTCCATAGTTAAATTTTTAATTTCTCTTTCTGCTACTTTGTTATTAGTGTATAGAAAATCAACTGATTTTAGTATATTAGTTTTGTATCCTGCAACTTTTCTGCATTTATTTATCAATTCTTACAGTTTTTTGGTGGAGTCTTTAGGGTTTTCTATATATATTATCATGTCATCTGCAAAAATGGCAGTTTTACTTCTCCCTGACCAATTTGGATGCCTTTTTTCCCCCTTGTCTGATTGCTTCAGCTAGCACTTCCAGTACTATATTGATTAAAAGTGGTGAGTGTGGGCATCCTTGTTTTATTCTTGATCTTAGAGGTTTTTTACCATTAAGTATGATCTTAGCTGGGAGTTTTTCATATATGGCCTTTATAAATCTATGTTGCTTCTAAATCCACATTATCAAAAGTTTTTACCATTAATGAATGTTATATTTTGTCAGATGCTTTTTCTGACAATCATCTACTGAGATGATCATATGGTTTTTATCCTTCCTCTTATTAATGTGATGTATCACATTGATTTATTTGTGAATATTGAACCATCCTTGCATGCTCACAATAAATTCCACTTGATTATGGTGAATAATTCTTTTAATGTATTGTTCAATTCCATTTGCTAATATTTTGTTGGGGATTTTTTGCATCTATGTTTATCAGAGATACTGGCCTGTGGTTTTCATTGTTTGTAGTGTCTTTGCTCAGAGAATTTGGAAATTTTCCTTCCACTTCTGTTTTTTGGAATAGTTTGAGGATAGGTATTAACTGTTCTTTAAATGTTTGGGTAGAATACAGCTGTGAAGTATTTGTTTGTTGGGAGTTTTTTTATTACTGATTTGGTTTCATTACTAGTAATCCATCAGTCTGTTCAGATTTTCTATTTCTTCCTGATTCAGTTTTGGAAGATTGTATGTTTCTAGGAATTTATCCATTTCTTCTAGTTTGCCCAATTTGTTGGTATATAATTTGTCATAACATTGTCTTATAATCCTTTGTATTTCTGTGATGTCAGTTATTTCTCCTCCTCTTTCATTTTTAATTTTATTTATTTGCATCTTCTGCTCTAATCTTTTAGTATTTCCTTCCTTCACCCAGCTTTGGGATTTGTTCTTTATCTAGCTCCTTCGGGTGTAGGGTTAGGCTATTTTTGTGAGATTTTCTCGTTTTTTTTAAGTAGCACTGTATCGCTATAAACCTCCCTCATAAAATTGCTATTGTTTTGTCCCAAGGATTTTGGACCATTGTTTTTTTCATTTTCATTTGTCTCCATGGATTTTTTTATTTACTCTTCAATTCGTTGTTTGACACATTCGTTGTTTAGTAGCATGTTGTTTAGCCTTCATGTTTTTGTGTTTTTTCCACATTTTTGGTTAATTCATTTCTAGATTCATACCATTGTCATCAGAAAAGATGCTTGGTATGATTTCAGTCTTCTTTAATGTATTGACACTTGTTTGTCCCATGTGCACTTGAAAAAATGTGTATCCTGCTGTACTTGTATGGAATGTTCTTTATGTATCTGTTAGGTCCATCTCATCTAATGTGTTGTTTAAAGCCACTGTTTTCTTGTTGATTTTCTGTCTGGCTGATCTATCCATTGGTGTAAGTGAGGTGTTAAAATTCCCTACTATTATTATTTTACTGTCAATTTCTCCCTTTATATCTGTTAATATTTGTTTTATGTATTTAGGTACCCCAATCTTGGGTGCATAGATATTTACAATTGTCCTATCCTCTTACTGGATTGATCCCTTTATCATTATGTAATGTCCTTCTTTGTCTCTTGCTACAGTGTTTGATTTAAAGTCTGTTTTGTGTGATATAAGTATTGGTACCCTGCTTCTCTTTTTACTTCCATTTGCATGGTATATGTTTTTCCATCCCTTCACTTTCAGTCTGTGTCTCTTGAGGTCTGAAGTGAGTCCTATGTAGGCAGTATATAGATGGGTCTTGTTTTTTATCCATTCAGTTATCCTCTGTCTTTTGATTAGATCATTTAGTACATTTATGTTTAAAGTAATTATTGGTAGATATACACTTACTGTGATTTTTTTAATTGTTTTCCAGTTGGTTGTAGTTCTCTGTTCCTTTCTTCTTCTCTTGCTCTCTTCCCTTGTAGTTTGATAGCTTCCTTTAATGCTATGCTTAGATTCCTTTCTCTTTATTTTTTCTGTATCTGTTATAGGTTTTTGATTTGTGTTTACCATTGGGTTCATAAGTAACATCTGATATATGTAGCAGTCCATATTAAGTTGATGGATACTTAAGTTCTAACACATTCTAAAAATACTAAATGTTTATTCCCCCATGTGTGTTTTATGTATATGATGTCATATTTTACATCTTTTTGAATTGTGTTTCCTTTGACTAATTTTTGTAGTTGCATTGATTTTACTACTTTTGTGTTTGAACCTCCATGCTAGCTTTGTAAGTGATTAATCTAGTACTTCTAGTATGTTGGCTTTTATGTGAAATTTTTTCTTTTCATAATTTTCCTCTCATTATGGCCTTTTCTTTCACTTAAGGAATTTCCTCTAATGTTTCTTGTAACACTGGTTCAGTGGTAATGAACTCTTTTAACTTTTGTTTGGGGAGCTTTTTAGCTCTCCTTCTATTCTGAATGATAACCCTGCCAGGTAGAATATTCTTGATTGTAGTTTGTCTCCCCCACCCCCTTTGAGCACTTTGAATATATCAATGTGCCACTTTCTTCTCCCCCTGCAAAATTTCTGCTGATAAATCAGCTGATTGCCTTTATGGGATTTCCCTTGTATGTAACTATTTTCTTTTTTCTTGTTGCTTATAAAATTCTCTCTTTGCCATTACTCTCTGTCATTTTAATTATTATGTGTCTTGGTGTGGACTGCCAGGATTCACCTTGTTAGGTGTTCTCTGTACCTCCTGTATCTGGATGTCTGTTTCCTTACTGAGATTAGGGAAGTTTTCTGCCATTATTTCTTCAAATAAGTTTTTTACTCCATCAACACTTTGTTCTTCTGGGATCCCTATAATGTGAATGTTACTTATACTTGATGATGTCACTGAATTCAGTTTTTATTATTTTTTCTTTTTGATGTTCAGCTTTCTTGCTTTCCATTACCCTGTCTTCCAGATTGCTGATTTGTTCTTTTGCATTCTGTAATCTGCTGTTGTTTCCCTCTAGTGTATTTTTTTCATTTCACTTATTGAATTATTCAGGTCTGGCTGTTTCTTTTGTTATATTTTTTATCTCTTTGTTCAAGTTCTCACTGAGATCATCCACTCTTCTCTCAAGTCCAGTGAGCATCTTTATGACTATTACTTTGAATTCTTTATCAAGTATATTGCTTATTTCTGTTCCATTTAGCTCTTTTACTGTAATATTTCCTTATCCTTTCATTTGGAATATATTCTTCTGTCTCCTCATTTTGTCTAAATCTCTTTTTGTTTTTATGTATTAGATAGGTCAGCTCCCTCTCTTGGTCTTGAAAGTACTGGCCTTGTGTCAGAGAGGTCCTGTGGTGCCTAGCACAATCCCCCTAGTTGCTAGAACCCCAGATGCTCCAGAGGTATCCCCTGTGTGGGCTGTGTGGGCTCTCCTCTTTTGGCTGAGCTGTGATTGCTTTCAGCGCAGCTGGCTGCAATGACCTGCTTTGCCTGCAGTGGGCACACTGGGCAGGTTTGGTCTCTGCACTGTTGGGAGGCTTGTCTGAGGCTGCCAGGGGCTCGTTGATGAATGGGGCTGACAGTCAGGCTTACTGTGTGCAGTGATTCTCTCTGCCATAGTTGGGGATGCACTGTAGGGCAGGTCTTGCTCCCTGGGCAGCCAGCTAAGAGGCAAGGCTGCTGGAAATGACAGTGCACTGGTGTGTGAGGTTATCTCCCCCATGCCTAGGGTAGGAGTTACTCTGGAGTGATGCCAGTCCCTGCCAGGGCTTCCTGCAATCTATGGCGGGGCAGGAGTCACTTTGGAGGGATGCCTGCCAAAGTGGGTGGGTTGAATGTGGCACATTTGCAGGGGTATGTGCACTTGGGCCTTATGGTTTAGCAAGGTAGATGGAGAGTGTTAGCACTGCCTTCTTCAGATGTCTGGCTATCTAGGCTGGGGCAGGGAGTGAGAAATGGCACCCACCAGCACTTTTGTTTCCAGACAAATCTGAAGATCCCTGATCCTCCAATACACGTCATATGTACCCCAGCTACTTTCCAAACTGCTACTTCTATGCTGTGTCTAGGCCAAGTTACTTATTATGCTGCCTTTTTAAGGGTGGAGATTCAGTGTCCTGTCACTCTCCCAGAGTTAAGCCCTGCTGATTTTAAAGCTCCTGAAGTTAATTAAGCCTTGTTGGTTTTCAAAGCCAGGTCTTATGGGGACTTGTCTTATGATTACGGGTCCCCAGTATCAAGGGTGCCTGGTGTGAGGTCTCCTTCTCTGGGCTTGTGGTGTCCCTCCCCTTTGTGGTTAGTCCTGCTGGGGGTTTGGTTCTTAACCATGTCTCTGCTGGGCTCCTCTCTACAATTAATTATGGAAGGTTTTTTTCTAGCAGTCTTTAGGTCCTTTTCAGAGGTGGACGCCTAGATGTAGCTGTTATGTCTGTGTCCATGGGACAAGGTTAGCTTAGAATTCTCTTACTCCACCATCTCACCTCAACCCCCAGGAAAACTTTTATTCCTAGAAAATATGCTATTCTGATTTGTAGCACATCAGTACATATTCTAATTTGAGAAGCATGACAATGAAGCATGGACCCAGAAACAAACACCTAGTTCACAAAAATTAAAAAGAAGTAGAGAAATTGTAGTGAAACTGTTTCAGACCTCAGTTCAGTATCAGTCTAAGATACATTATATGCCTCATGGATTTAAATGTTGCAGTTAGGATTTTACAAACACTGTAGGGTCTATAGTATAGCTAATTGAATAAGACTTGAACATCAGTTGAATTTCTTGTACAAAAAATAGGCTCAGAACTGAAGAGAGAATACTTAGAAATCTATGTCTTTGTAATATAACTAAGTGATTCTGAAACATAAACATTAACAGAGTATTTTACTTCTGCAGTTTTAATGCTACAATTATTTGACATTGACTTTCTTTTATAGAATGGTGGGCTATGACATAACTTAGCTAAAATAATGGTTAATTATTTTTCCCAGACTAGAAATACAAGAAGGTATTTCGTTGTAGCTAGCAAATATTAAGATACTTTTCAATTATTATTGCACAATACTCTGTCCTCATGTACATAAGCACAAGCACTTTTTAGTATTTTGTATATAAGCTATAATTATTTTCTTTTGTTAGTTATGGTTGTACCTATTTGCTTCTAACTGTCCCCAACTGGAAGCTTCTCATGGGCGAAGTTGGGATAGTATTGTTCTCTCTGTTAGGCATTATGCCTGGCATGTAGAAATCCCTCAGTAGATGTGAATATTATTGAAAGAACGGTGATAAGAAAAAAGAGAGTGCTGTAGCCTCCAGTCCTCTAGATGTTTCAACAAAGAATTCTCAGTTTTATTCTTCTGGATAATTCTGGGTCATTGGAGAAGGCCAGACATTTTTGAGAAACTTGTAGTGGAAATGGCAGTAGTTAACAAGAAAGGTCACACTGTCACCATACCCAGCACAGCTCACAGTTTTCTCTGCTTTAGTCCATCTCCTCTTTTTATATTTCTGACTTACAGTTGGGTGTATGGTTTTCAGGAATTTTCTTTCAGGAAGTCTAAAAATCAGTGTGCAGCTTAGCTCTTTTGTGTAACCAAGAGTCAAAAGACTTTGATATGTGCCTGGACTCACTAACTGACCAGATTATCACCTTGAGTCATGTAGTTTACCTCTCTGAACCTCAGCTTGCTGATTTTTTAAATAGAAGTAATATCACTGCTTGCCATCCATGATCATTAAGGAAGTGAAATGAAAATGTATGTTGAAAGATTTGTACATTGACTAAATAGAAAACCCATCTGATTATAAATCTTATTTCTACAATCTGTTGTATCTTCCTGACTTAACTAACTGTATAAATTGACTGGAATTGCATATCTAATTGGCAAAGGTAAAATTAAAAATTCCTTTCTTAAGCATGCTAGTATTTAAGGATAAAAAGAGGAGTTCATTTTCCTACAAACGCATTGTTTGTAAAAACTTTCATCAATAATTATCATTAAATCTTATGCAATTAGCATAATGCTTAATACTATCAGAATTTTGATTAAATTTCTTTAGTGAGTCAGTATGTTTTTTGACATAAAATCAGCTCATGCATTGTGTTTTTCTTAAAGTAATAGATGTTTCCACTTTTTCTCCATTTGTAAAAAGTTTAAGCTAGTTTAAAAAAAACTACGAGGAAATTATGAATGATTCATTAAATGTCTTTGATAAGCTTATTCTTTATAACCTTTCAATTGCTATTTACATCTGTAGCTCTTTTCTTTGGGAGATAAAATAATGACATTGAAATTCCAATAGTGCTATCTACATCAAAATGGTGATTGATTTTTTTACAGTCTCATCCGTAGTCTTCACATTTGAAGTTAATTTAACTCTTGTCATAATGAATAACAAAATGCAGATAGAATTTAAGAAAATGTTCATGTACACTTTTCCTCCTCTTGGAAGATATGACTTTAAAGAATTTGGCAATATAATATTGATGAAGCAATAGGCAACTACTCATGTTGGAAATTGTCCAAACTGAAGCTTTCAAAATATGGAGATGTGGCAGTATAGGCTTCAGAGAATTTCCAAGAATGACGTTCTTCAATATAAAATGGAAACTCCATGGGGTGCCTGGGTGGGTCAGTCAGTTAAGCATCCCACCCTTGATGTCAGCTCAGGTCTTGATCTCAGGGTCATGAGTTTCAAGCCCCACATTGGGCTCCACACTGGGTGTGGAGCCTACTTTAAAAAAAAAAAATTGGAACTCCAATTTAAAAATGTATGTAGTATAGGAGCTCTACTTAACTAATATGGCAAATTAAATATTTTTCATATTTTAAATTTTAAATAAAATTTGGTTTAGGAATGGTAGTGGCAGTAACAATGTTTTTAAATTTCCCTGACTCTCTTTTAACCTCACCCCCCCAAAAAACCCAAACAATTGGCAAGAAATGATCTTATTTGAGTATTAATTCAAACAAACTGTGAAAAAATCTTTAAAAAATACAACCAGGAAAATCTGAACAATGATTCACTATTTAATGTTCTGAAGAAAGCAGAGCATTGTTAATTGTTAATTTCTGTTATTGTTAATTTCTTAGATGAAATAATTGTTTTTATATTTTTAAAAACTTCTTGCAGAGATACGTACTGAAATAGTTACAGATGACATAATATATTTGGAATTTGTACCACAACAATTTAGGAGAGGTGAGAGTTACTGAGAGTTTAGATGGAACATAATTGGCCATGTGTTTATAGTTGTTGAAGGTTTGTTAAGGGTACAGGTTGTCTTTTTAATATACTTAAACATATTTGTTATAAAAGTAAGTTTCAATGTTATATCAAAATAAATGCTGGCCTACATCTATGACTAAAAATTAAAACAAAAAAATGATAGCTAAGAAACAAATAGAAAAGATAAAATGGAACATGAACATATATGCAGTTAAGGCAATAGAAATCTTAAAAAAAAAACAAATGTCAGATGGAATAAATGTAAAAGAAACAGATGATAGTTTAAACCACTATATTGATAAATTACATTAAATGTAAATCATATACAAACCCCAAATAAAAAGCAGAAATTGTCCAAGTGGATTTTTAAAAAAGCAAAACTTATTTGCTGTCGGGGGTTGGGAGGAAGCAATTTAAATATAAAGATGTGTATGGGTTAGAAGTAAAAAGATGGAAACAGACATACCATGCAAACATGAATCATATGAAAGCTGGAGTGGTTTTGTTAATATTAGATAAAGAAGACTGCAGAATAAGGAATATTATCAGAGATAAAGACACATCATAATACTGAAGGGGCCAATTCATCAAGAAGACATGAAATCTTAAATGTGTATTTCTCTAATAGAGCTTCAAAATAATAAAGCAAAAACTAAATCCACAATTATCACTGAAAGTTTTTCACTACTCTCCCGATAATTGATAGAACAAACAGAAAAAATGTAAAGACACAGAAGACTTGAACAGTACTGTCAACCAACTGCAGAATACATAATTCTTTTAAAATAAACATGGAACATTACTAAGATCTCTACAGTATTCTGCACTATAAGACAGGTCTCAACAAAATTTAAATAATTGAATTCATAAAAATACATTGTCTGACCACAGTAAATTAACTTAGAAAACAGTTTTTAAAAACTGGCACAAATGTCCACAATAGCCAAACTGTGGAAAGAGCCAAGATGCCCATCGACAGATGAATGGATAAAGAAGATGTGGTATATATACACCATGGAATATTATGCAGCCATCAAAAGGAATGAGATCTTGCCATTTGCAACGACGTGGATGGAACTGGAGGGTGTTATGCTGAGTGAAATAAGTCAATCAGAGAAAGACATGTATCATATGACCTCACTGCTATGAGGAATTCTTAATCTCAGGAAACAAACTGAGTGTTGCTGGAGTGGTGGGGGTGGGAGGGATGGGGTGGCTGGGTGATAGACATTGGGGTATGTGCTATGGTGAGTGCTGTGAATTGTGTAAGACTGATGAATCACAGATCTGTACCTCTGAAACAAATAATGCAATATATGTTAAGGAAAAAAAAAAGCAGGAGGGGAAGAATGAAGGGGGGTAAATCGGAGGGGAAGATGAACCATGAGAGATGATGGACTCTGAAAAACAAACTGAGGGTTCTAGCAGGGAGGGGGGTGGGAGGATGGGGAAAAAGAAAGAGAAGACATAGTTTACCATTATTAGAATTAAAAGAGAGGACTTAGATGAAATGGACAAAATCTTTGAAGACACAAATTTTATAAAACTGACACACAAAAAATAGAAAACTGAAATCATCCTGTGTCTATTTTTAAAGCCAAAGTTTATATTAAAAACCTCCCCACAAAGAAAACCCCAGATCCAGGTGGCTTCATTGGTGAATGACACCTCATATTTAGGAAAGAAGAAATGCCAATCCTATATAAACCCTTTCAGAAAATAGCAGAGAGGGGAACTTCCCAATTCATTAGATTAGTACCATCTTGGTACCAAAACCATACAAAAACTACAAGAAAGAAAAATTATAAACTGACACCCTACTATCCTTCCCATATACAGACAGAAATTCTCGAATCCAGCAATATAAAGGATGCAAGGTTGATTTAACATTTGAAATCAATTGATAAAACTCATTATATTAGTAGAATAAAGAAGAAAAACCATATGATCATCTCAATAGATGCAGAAACCATTTTTGACAAAATTCAACATCCATTTAATATAAAAACTCTTAGAAGGCTAGTACTGGAAGGAAACTTCTTCAACCTGATAAAGGACATCTGTGGACAGCCTACAGCTAACATCATACTTAATGGTGAAAAACTAAATATTTTCCCTCTAAGATTGTGAACAAGGTAAGAATGCCTACTCTTTCCACTTCAGTGCAGTATTTTACTGGAGAAGCTAGCCAGTGCAATAAGATAAGAAAAGGCCTACAGGTCAGAAAGAAAAATGTACTCTCTTTTCAGATTACACTAAATGCAGTTAGCAAGGTCTCAAAAAAGTTCAATGAACAAAAATAATTTTATTTCTATTATTTAACAGTTGGCAAATGACAAAAAAGCTACTTGTAATAACATCAGTACCTATAAATTCTTGAAGATAAATTTAACAAATATCAAGATCACTACACTATACCCTGTAAAATATTTCTGTGAATGAAATTGAAGACATAATTAAATAGAGAGATATACCAAACTAATGAATTAGAATACTCAATACCTTGTTAATATGTCAGTTTTCTCCAAATTGATCTATATATTCAAATAATCCAGTCAAAATCCTAAGTTACTCTGTTTAAAAAAAAAAATGGCAAGCTGGTTCTAAGATTTGTATGGAAATGCATGGGGCACCTGGATGGCTCAGTCAGTTAAGTGTCTGACTCTTGATTTCAGCTCAGGTCATAATGTCAGGAGTCATGAGATCGAGCCCTGCATTGGGCTCCACACTCAGTGAGGAGTCTGCTTGAGTTGCTCTCCCTCAGCCCTTCTTCCTGTGCTTGCTCATGCCGTCTCTCAAATAAATAAATAAATATTTTTGGAGAAAAGATTTAGATGGAAATGTGAAAGAGCTGGAGTGGCCAAAACGTTTTTTAAAAAGAAAAACAAGGAAGATTAGACTTAAACAATTTCTATAAAGTAACAGTAATCAAGACAATGTGGTATTGAATGTAGAATGGACATATACGTAATGAAACAACAGAGTCCACAAAAAGATCCATACAGGTAGGGCCAATTGATTCTTAACAAAAATGCAGAGTTAATACAATGAGGAAAGGATATTCTTTTCCACAAATGGTGCTAGAACAATTGGCTGTCTACATAAGGGGGAAAAGGACCACAATCCTTATCTCATTCCATAAACGAAAGATAAAATGGATCATAGACTTAAATGTAAAGGCTAAAATCATAAAACTTCTATAAGAAAACATAGAAGGAAATCTTTGTGACTTCAGGGTAGGGCAAATAAGTTTTAGATAGGACTCAAAAAGCACCAACAATAAAGAAAAAAATGGATATATTGGAGTTCATCAAAATTAAAATCATCTACTCTTTGAAAAACACTGTAAGAGAATAAAAAGCCTTCAGAGTAGAAATAAATATTTGCAGACCAGAAGATATATGTATTTGCAATACATATATCTAACAAAGAATTCTATGAATAAAGAATTTTACAACTTAATAAATGAGGCAACAACTTATTCCCTACCCCGCCCCCCAAAAAAGAAACAGCCAAAAGATTTGAATAGGCACTTAATAAAACACAATATAGAGATGGCAAATAAGCACATAAAAAGATGTTCAACATCATTAGTCATCAGAGAGATGCAAATAAAAATCACAGTGATGTGCCACAGCATACCCACTAGAATAGCTAAAATGAAAAACCCTGACAAATGCTGTTAGTGACGTTGTGAAGCATGATGTTGGGAATGCAAATTGGTACAATTTAGAAATCAGTTTTGAAGTTTCTTATAAAACTTCTTGTACATTTTCTGTACAACCCAGCAATTTAGTACATACTTGCTCAGGAGAAATAAAACAGGCGTCTAGCAAAGATTTATATGCTTTTGTTAGTAGCACCCATATTTCCAATAGACAAAACTGAAAACCCCAAATGTTACTTCAATAGTGAATAGATAAATAAATTAACGTACAGTTAAAAACCACCCCAAAATGAACAAAATAAATGATTAATACGTCCACTAACCTGATACAATTTCAGAAACATGCTGAGCAGAGGAATCTAGAAACTAAAGAATATATACTGTAAAGTTGTCTTTATGTGAAATTCTAGAAAAGCATAACTAATCGCTCGTGACCAAAAGGAGATCAGTTACTAATGAGGGCTGGATATTTAGGAATTTTTTGAAGTTATGGAAATACATAAAATTTTATTTGTAGTGGTGGTGGTTACATGGGTCTATCTATACATTCTCAAAACTCATTGATTTACATATTTTAAATGACTTTTTATTATTTATGTTATGCGTCAATAGATAATTGAATTTCTAGATTGCTTGACTTCTAAGAATTACTCCTAACATACAAAATTATATTTTTCTAGCTATTTTCAAAGGGCAAAATAATTCTGTTTTTAGCAGGCAGCATTTGGTGACACCATTAGCCACTGCAAGATTCTCCTGGTACTGGTATTAAAAGCCAAATTCTCATAAGTTCTATCAGTTCATCTTTGAAAGTGAACAAGGAGCCAAGCTGATATACTTACCAAGTCTTCCAGCCACCCTTTACTTTTTTTAATTAATTTTTTTGTTTTTAAATAATTCTAGATTTATATGCAGTTTTAAGAAATAATAGAGATCCCATGTACTCTTTGCTCAGTTTCAATGAGAATATCTTGCATAACGGTACTACAGTATCGCATTATGTATCCACCAGCACAGTCTGGACACACTTCCATCACCACAAGGATCCCTGATACTGCTGTGTTACAACCACAGCCTCCGTCTCCCATTCTACTTCCCCCAAAACCACTCCACCCCTTTCCTTAGCCCCTGACAACCACTAAGATGTTTTCCATTTCAGTAATTTTGTCATTTCAGGAATGCTTAATAAATGGAATTCTATAGTAGGTAACCTTTGGAGATTGGTTTTTTCTCTGCCTGGTTCTGGAGATTCATGTTGATGTATCAATAGTTTGTTCCGTTTTATTGCTGACTAGTATTGCATAGTATTGGATGCCCCCCCGTTTAACCATTCACCCATAGAAGGACATCTGGGTCATCTCCAGTTTTAACTTCTAAAAAATATTTCCAAATATCTTGATTTTATTACTACATGGAAGAACTTATAATGGTTAAATTATGTTTTTTATATATAATTTAAGCACTTTGGAGAATTCTCAATATTAATTTTTTGTATAGTGTCTAGAGAACCTTCAGTTATTTTTTTCCCCTGAGTCAGTTTAACTATAAGGAAATTTGCTTGAAGAAGTTACATCTTTTCATTGGAGTTTCGTTTATGTAGCACCTAGGTTTATATTGGATTAGATTTTATCACAACTGAGAACATGCCTTTTTGTGGACCTTTTTTAATTTGCAGGTAATGATAAATGAGGTCAGCATCCTGGGTAGCTTCTAATGAGAGCCTAGGGGAAAATGTCTCCAGCAGCATTTAGGAGAAAGGGACAAAATACAATTTTATCCTGGGAAAGGGTCATTCATCAGGCACCTGGAGTCACTTAGATCTGCCCCTTCACAGGACCTAACAGTCTGTTGGGCAAAGGTTTGGTTCTGACATATCCTTCGTTCCTTTTTCAAATGGATTGAAAGCTTTTGGTCTGATTTTTCAGCTTTAGAGGTTCCAGGCAAGGTCAAGGAGTCAGCTCTGAAACAGGAACTTGTCAGCAATGTTTTTCTTAATTTTTAATCTGTGAAATCATTCTCAAGATCCCTTGTGAAACTGCCACACATTTATACATGAATTGGTTTGTGATTCTGAATAATCTGTTCTGCGGTAGCTAAGACTTAGCCAGGCTAAGCTTTGTCAGACAGCAGTCCGTATCAGAAAGACGGCTGTAAACATTGCAGGGAAGCTGCTGTTGGTGAGGAAAGTGTTTGATGAAGTCACCAGCCATTAATTGTCTCTTGCTGGTTCATCCAGTTACCTTGAAACTAGGCAAATCGTGTCCAGAGCTTTCTGCTCTCTGCCCATGTTTTGAAGAGCCATCTTTCCTTTTTCCATTCAGCAAACAAGAATGGAGAAAGGCCCTGTAACTCTTTCTCTGTCATTTGTCTAAGATCTTGACTCTGCCTTGCCCCTCAGATCTGGTTTCCTTGGTACCTGGGTTACTGAGGAGGTGCCACCCCCACCCTCAACCCCCTTCACTTCCCTTTGTCTTTTAAGGAACAGTTTATTCATGCAGAATGTTGTGTATGGTTTTTTTTTTTTTTTTAAGAGAACTCTCAACAGTATTTACAACTTCAGAGCTATTTTTTTAAGCGCATTGCAGTAGATCAGTTTTTAAATATAGTTGTTTCAGATCAATAGCCTATGGGAGTTAAGGACTCTTTGAAAAGAGAAGCAAACCAGAGGCATTAGGAACCCTCAGCAAAGAGTGAAGACTCCTCATCTTTCCCGTGCGCCCTCTTCACCCCCCACCCCGCCACACTGCGCAGCATCCCTGCCGCGGTTTCTGCCGTTTCTCTCCCCGGGATTATGGCCCGGGATTATGGCAGAGGCATCCATCCGAGCCTCTCCCCTTGCTTCGGCCCTGGCCCCTGCGCCCTCCCCACAATGGCCCCTTTAAAACCAGAAGCCAGATCACACTGATCCTCTGTTCAGGATTCTGTGATGGCTTCCCACATCCCATCACGTGGAATGACACCGCGCGCTACCGTGTCTTGCTCACCTCCAACCCGGCCTCACAGGGCTGCCTCCTTGCCCGTGGCGCGCAGCTTCTGTTCTCGCAGCCGCCCAGCAGGCTTCCATCATGGGCGCTGGCACGCATTTGTCTGGAAGGCTCTCCTTCCGATACCTGCAGGGCGTGCGCGCTTCCTTCTCCGCTCTGTCCTCACCTTAGCCCGGCACCCTTACCTGAAAGTTCCGTGAACACAGCAAACTGCCCCCACCCGACTCTTTGTCCTACTCTGCTTTATTTTTCTTTTTAGTATTTATAATGTGTTTATATGTAAACATCTTTGTACGTTCATCTGTTTTATTTCTGCCCGTGTAGAATGCAAGTCCCTTGAGAGCAGAGCCCTTTGGTGTTGAATTACTGTGACACTCCCGGCTGGAACAGAGCCTGGAGCCTGGGAGTCCTGTAGTAAATATTTGTGGAGGAAATTAACTAATTAACCAATCTGTGCCCCTGTGGTTTCATGCTGCATTACCAGAAGTGACAGAAGAAGCTAAGAGCAGAGGAATCGGGGAATACTAAAGCTATTTAATAAGCATAACACGAGTAGGGTAAATAAATGGCTTTTGGCAGATTAGTATTTAATAGTAGTAGTAACCTAGCAGTTTCTGAGAGTGAATGTTTAATTCTCCCTTCATGATTTTGAAAGTGTTGCCTTACATAGATTGAAGTATGTTTAATCAAGTGTTTACAAGATTAGAACTATTATTTTTTTTGGTGAAATGAACCTTTTATTATGTATATATCACTGATCCTTGATAACTCTCTTCGCCTTAAAATCCATTGTGTTCCTTATTGTGTAGTTTTGCCAGCCTTCTTGTTAATATTTATTTCATAAATATTTCAACCCGTCTGCCTCCGTCTGTTCACAGGGCTTGTGTCCTCTCAGTTTTCCCCACCATTCTGACCAACTGTCTTCTCATCAGTTCACAGCTTGCTTATATTTGTTCACATGCACACCAGTTTTCTTATTCATATTTCTTCTTCCTCTTCCATATCCTTTAGAAGTTTTTTCTGCAAGAGAATTAGCAGTAGACTCTCCCAAGCTTTGTCTGAAATGTTACTTGTTTTTTCATCACTCATGATAGCTGAACATAGAGGTCTAGATTCACAGTCCTTTTCTCTCAGTACTTTGGAAGTGAGAGTCCAGGGTACTGAGCAATCCGCCACCAGGCTAAGTACTCCTTTCTAAGTAGTCTTTGCTTTCTTTGGACACTTAAGCCCTTGTCTTCATCTTTAGTGTTTTATAGTCACAAGGATGGGCCTTGATGTGAATTTAACTTTGTTTACCTTGCGAGAACAGAAGCTGCGCGCCACGGGCAAGGAGGCGGCCCTGCGAGGCCGGGTTAGAGGTGAGCAGGACTCTGTAGCATGCGGTGTCATTTGAAACTTTATTTACTTTGGTGGCTGTGACTGTTGTTTGCTGTTTGTTGTTGTTTGCTGTTACCTACTGCAGACTGATCACAGTAGATTGCTCGCTTATGTGTTCTACAGAATTGTAACATGAGTTCCTTTTCAGTGTGGGTTCATCTGTGGCAGTCCTGTATAGCCCGAGTTACCAGCTTGTCCTTCCAGAGGACATCTTCGTTAGCTGTCACCGGCCTGCAGGCTGGTCCCTTAAAAGGACACCTAAAGTGGCTGCCCTGTGCCCTTTTCTTTAGATGACTGTCCATGGGTGGCTGGACCTTACTCCTCTTTTCTGAACATGATTACAAATACATTTAGAAATTTCTGTCTTCCTGGTATCCTAGGGGCCTCATGGAAGATTCCTAAAGTGAGGTTTCCTTTCAGATGTCATTATCTTGGATGACTCCACACTTGTTGAATTGCCCTTCTAGTAGGCTTCATTGTCCTGGGACACATTTTTATGTTTCTTTCTCTAATTAGACACTCATAGATTATTCAGTATACAGTGAAAAATTTCAGTCTGATATATTTGGCCTATGGATATACACTCCCAGGCTAGAGATATCAACACATCATTATTTGTGTACCTGGGTATCTGTATATGCATATCTAGTCACAAGACACACAGTGTATGTTGTTTCAGCCTGAGTTTATACCAACACAGGCAAGTTTTCTTGTGTCCCTCTGAGCTTTACTTATGAGCTTAAACAGGTTTTACTACCTTGAAAATGTCAGTGATACTGAAATTTATCATTAACATATTCTCTTGCTGCTAGATTTCACCATACCCTTGATCCAAGGACATTCAGTCCACTGTGGTCAGAGAGCTCAGTGCCAAGCCTCGTAAGAGAAAATGCATTTGAATTCATCAATTGCTGTGGTCTCTCTTTACTTACATTATTTACAATTTCATCAGAAAGTATTTTAAAATAGTCTTGATTCATGTGTAAATTCTTCTAGACTAACATTACTTAAATCATTACTAATTTGTTATTTGCTTAATGTACATTTTAAACGTGTTTGTTAATTCATAGATGTTGAGAAATAAGTTAATGATCACGCCAGTAACAGCAGCAATGCTTCTGATTAAAAATAAGGCCATTGCCAGCTCTATTTCTTACTGCATTTTCTTTTTAAATTTAAGTTCTAAAGCCTACAATTGTTTTTCAAATGCTGCCCTAGCTGTTTAGAATTTCACAATGATGTGACAGGCAAAGTACAAGGAGTTTTAATGGAGAACTTGGTATTATACCTGTGACAGTTAATATGGGGGCTTCAGGCCTCTGAAAGGCAAAGCCATGTTCTCATCATGATCTGGGAGTTTTAGCTATGCAACTTAGTGCCTACCGTTCAATGTACTTTATTTTTTAATTGAATATAGCCATTGTAACCTATTCAAATTAACAGCCTTTAACAATAAAAGATTTTCTTTCTGTTCATTACTAGCTCTTTATATTTCCTAAATGTGTAGTTTTGTTGAAATACCCATCTCAGTGGGTTTTCTGGTTAGTTGTGTTCAATGAGCAATGATAGAATGTTATAGTTGTGAGAGCCCTTAAAGATGATTGAGTCCAGGGGCACCTGGGTGGCTCAGTTGGTTAAGCAAGTGACTTCAGCTCAGGTCCTGATCTCAGGGTCCTGGGATTGAGCCCTGCGTCAGGGCTCCCCGCTCAGCAGGGAGTCTGCTTATTGCTCTACCCCTCCCCCCACTAGGGCTCTCTCTTATCTCACACTCTCTGTGTGTCTCTCAAATAAATAAATAAGTCTTAGGAACAAAAAAAGAAAAAGAAAAAAGGATTGGGTCCAAGGATAGGAACTATGCAATTCTGCCATTCCTCTACCAAGACTTGCCCTGGCAGACATTATTAATTGATTACCATCTCCTATCCTCTCATGTCTCCGACCAGCCTGAAAACCTTCCTCAACATATTACTGATTTTGCACAAAGGAGGAAGTCCTAGATTGTAGTCTAGGCCTTTCATTATACAGATGAGGAAACTGAATCCCAGATATTTAAACTGATTGGCTGCACCTCACAAAACCAAGTAATTTGCTGGTTTTGCTGGTCTAGGACAAGAACTCTGCTGACCCCAAATTAAATCTTGTTTCTTTTCTTTTTTTTAAGATTTTATTTATTTACTTGCCAGAGAGAGACCATGAGCGGGGGGAGTGGCAGGCAGAGGGAAGGGAGAAGCAGCAGTCTTCCCGCTGAGCAGGGAGCCGGATACGGCGGGACTCCATCCCAGGACTCTGGGATCATGACCTGAGCTGAAGGCAGCCTCTTAACCAACTGAGCCACCCAGGCGTCCCTAAATCTTGTTTCTTTCACCACTAGTACCTTTGATGAATTTTCCTGCTTTAGTAATCTTTTTATGCAATTACCTGACTTTTTAAACTATCTTAAAACATAATACTACAAAGTTTGAATCTTAGGTTTATGCCCAGGGAAATTAGATGAGGCAAGAGGTCAGCCCTCTCAAGTGGATCGCCGTCATCTGTGGGGGACGTCAGTTGTTTATGACTCCGCTACCCTCGGCAGCCAAGTCCTTGCAAGCCCCCTCTTGGAAATAGCCCTGCTGAATCTTACTCAGCATAAGTTGCATTCCTATTTTTAGCTTTCTCGGAAGAAGAGATTTTAGCCACAAATTTTTCTTCTGCTTACAATTTTCATTCAAAGTACTAATTACCTTTCTTCAGAAATCCCAAGAATTTGAAGATGTATGACTGGTTTGGGAAGCTCGAGTTTTAGAGTGGCCCTGATTTTCCCACGAGCTAAGATTGGAATAGGACCAACCAAATAACACAGCATATATGGTAGATAAGCTTTTTCAGCCATGATTGGTTTTCCAGGGAACTGCAGAAAAAGCTGGGCATCAGTCTTCATTATGTATTTTGTACATATCAGCTGCTTCACTGCAGATCAGCAGCAAATTCTTATTTGAAGGATTCTGACAGGTTATAAATTATGCCGTTATAAATTTGATTCTCTCTCAACCAATGAGCTGTAAGTTCTACCAAGTTTCTTTCTGAGTCCATGTGAACTCATGATCTAAGCAACCCTCCACAATTGTCAGACTTGGGTAATGTGAAGGTATTCTCCCTCTTTCTCTCTGAGCATGTTTTGTATAATAGGCCTTACTTTAAAAAACACGCAGTTGCTGCATTTTGATGATGCATTCTTCACCTTTTAAATTGCTTTTGAACAGACCAATTTGTAACCTTGATTTTTCCAATCTTTTTGACCTCGCTGCTAGCTAACCTTAGTTTTTTGTTTGTTTGTTTGTTTGTTTGTTTGTTTTGAGCTGTCATACGTGTTTCTTTATCTGGTTTACTCTGCCAGTGGCAGTGGAAATGAAGCTTATTTTTTATGTGATTTTGAAGATTACTCTGGGTAGGTCCATATAAAAGTATACCTCGAAGGTGCTAATGTTCAAAATTGAAGAACAACAGTGATTCACCAGGTAGTTGTACCTTTCCCAAAGTGGGAATAGGGGATAAGGGTGGTGGGATTGTGTATAGTTTGGGGGCAGGCGATGCCTTTATTTCATTACCTGACTTATATGAGGAACCATTCATAAAGTATTTTGAGCTTCGTTTAGTACTTAAAGAAGTGTGAGAGATTTTTATGATTCTACAGAGGTGTCATGGGAAGTGTCCTGAAAGCTTAGGAGAGCCTGGAATGGAGGTGATTTGTCCCGTGAGTCTCTCCTTTGCCCCAGCACTAGCCCGAGCCGTCCTGGGAGGTATCTGTATGTGCCTTGCAAGGAGGCTGGAACAGGAGGCCTTAAAGCACTGGCTTTACAGTTAGAAAAAGTTAAAGGGCTCTTCTTATACGTAAAAGGCGTGTTGTACATTTTTGATGAATTAAAAGTTACTTGGGAATATAGATTTTTTTTTTAACATATAATGTATTATTTGTTTTCAGTGGTACAGGTCTGTGATTCATCAGTCTTATATAATACCCAGTGCTCATTACAACACCTACCCTCCCCAATGTCCGTCACCCAGTTAATCTACGATTAAGCTGTCTTCTTTTGCATTCAGTTTCTTATTCAAGTTAATTGATTTTCACTGAATATTCAGAAGCCCTGTATTAGTAATCTTTTGCTACGTAACAACCTCAAAACTTAGCAGCTACAAACAATAAATATTTACTGTGCTATACAGTTTCTAGGGGCCAGGAATCTAGAAATAGCTTAGCTGAGAGGTTCTGTCTCAGTGTTGCTCGTAGATTGCTATCATCTGATGGCTTGACTGGAGCTGGAAGATCTGCTTCCAAGGTGGTTCCCTCATGTGCCTGGCAAGCTAATACTGGTTGTTGTCAGGCCTCAGTTTTTCTTAATGCAGAGCTCTCTATTGGGCTGCTTTTGAGTGTCTTCATGATAATGGCAGCTGGCTGTCCCCAGCACGAGTGGTCCAAGAGAGAAGCAGGCAGAAGTCATAATAGTTTACATTAACTAGCTTTTGGAAGTCATACTTCGTCATCCACAATAATAGTTACACAGGTTAACCCTATTCAGTGGGAGCTACACAAGGGCACGAATACTAGGAGGTGGGATCACAGGGTTATATCTTGCAAGCTGACTCCCATGGCCCTGAAGAAAAATCGTGTTTGAAGTAGATTTAAGCAAAACAATAGCTTTTATATTCAAATGGATGGAGTGTGTGGGTTAAGTCATGGCTGGTTTTCATTGTGTCTGTGTATGTCTGTGTTTACCATAACTGGCACATAACATGTAGCCATTAGCTCTTCTTTTTTGTTTTAAAGTACACTTGTGTCTTGGACTGTGATTAGATTATCCAATGTATATTTATCATTTTCACAGAATAAAAGCTACCGATATGAGACAACAAAAATTAGGGATGCAGTTGTCCTCATCATTTAGGTGAAACCAATAGAAATATTAGGCTACTTTAGAAGAGATGGGTTATTGGATTAGCTCCTCAGTCTGTATTAAATCTCCACTTACATATTTTTCACATAATTGCTGATGTTTGTGAAAACAGAAAACCATTTTCTGTTACAGAACTACAATATAAATGAGAAAATATTGAACTGAAATGGGAAAATAGCATTATAATTATAGCTCAGGAAATGCAAGTCAGAAATCCAAAATAAGTTAAACATATGCTGAAAATGATAGCATTTTTTAATGTATTTAAAGATAATTATATTGCAAACATAATACAATTTTTACCATTGTTTCCCAGTTGAAGGGCAGAGGAATGCTTGCATGCTTACTTTAAGTCCCTCAAACAGATATGTGTTGTTTTCTTAGCAATAAAATGAAGTTTCACTATCGATTACTTACTATTATTTACCTTAGGCAAGTTATGAAACAAACACCTTTTGGGTTATTTTTTAAGTTTTTTGAAACTGAGCAAAAAGCACTCTTCTGCACTGACGTCAAGAGTAAAACATCTTTCTAAATGGAAATTTGCCAATATGTATCAAGAAGCTTTGTAATATCCACACCCTGTAATTAGCAACCACACTTCTAAAAATGTGTTATAAGGAAATAAGTGGAGAAGAAGCCAAAAATAGATATGTTTGTGACAACATTATTACTATTAAAAATATTGAAATAAAATTCAGGAGGCAAATGATAAAATAAATGATGCTATATTCTAATTATGTTAGCATCCAGGCTAAACCGCTATCAGAAGACCTGTCTAAACAAAGAAGTTTATTTCAGTAAAGTTTAGTCTTCCGGAGATACCAGCCCTTGTGGCCATGCACTACCAAATGGGCAGGGACCTAGGTCTCCACTTCCTTACTCTGTTCATTTGAAGAATTATACTTTCTACAGAGCTTTAGCCAACTCACCATCACCAAGACCTTGTGCCAGTTCATGCGGATGGGAAAGAGGAGAAAGTGGGCAAGCAACTTTCTGTTTTAAAAATGACCTAGAAGGCCTATACCTTATTTCTGCTCACGCACCAGGGCCCCACTCAGGTCAAATTAAGAAGTCAAGGGCTAGAACCCTGCACTGTGACAGTCAATGAAATATGAAAGTTACCATGAATAACCTTGAAAACATGAATATGTTAAGTGAGAGAAGCCATTTATACAAGGCCACATACTATATGATTCCATTTATACGAAATGTCCAGAATAGGCAAATCCTTAAGAGACTGAAAGTAGATTAGTGGTTATCAGGGGCTGGGAGGGGGAAGGGTGAGGGAGTGACTGCTAGTGGGGATGGAGTTTCTTTTCGGGGTGATGAAAATGTTCTAAAATTAGACAGTGGTGCGTAACTGTCTTGCATAACTGTCAGTATACTAAAAAATCAATGAATTATATATATTCTAAAATGATGAATTTTATGGCATGTGAATAATACCTCAACAAAGCTATTATAAAAGAAAGAAAAATGTTCCAGTGCAGAAAAGGACAGTAGGAAATTTTCCTTCCTCAAGCCTCGCATGGATAGAGGGGAACCCTTGCTCTACCCCAGAAATTTAAAACCAGGAGTCAGCCCTCTTGTGGGTTTCAGCCTTGTGGGTTTCTCACTCCCTGTGTCTGCAAAACCACCAGTTTATGGATTTAATCCAAAGTGGTCCCCATTCCAGAGCACCCTCCTGGGGGTCTGGCAGAAGCAAATGTAAAATCCTCTCTGGAAATATCAGCCTCAGTCAAAGCCTCAAACCATTCCATAGATAAAATCACAAGGTAGATAAGTAGTTCATAGTCCAAATCACAAAATATACAAGGGTACTAGCCACCCTGAATGAGAATCA
This sequence comes from Callorhinus ursinus, assembly GCF_003265705.2. Taxonomy (NCBI): domain Eukaryota; kingdom Metazoa; phylum Chordata; class Mammalia; order Carnivora; family Otariidae; genus Callorhinus; species Callorhinus ursinus. The sequence goes on from NW_027397089.1 coordinate 701,014, forward strand.
GTGAGACACAAGACAGCAGTGATGGCCCCACAGGGATTTCAGGGATTGGATTTGTTAAACAGACACAAAATAAGCATCAATATGTTTTATTTTAAAAATAAAAGGAAATCTTGAAAATATGACCAAAGAATGGGCAGATTAGAAAAATTAATTTTAGAAAAAAAAATGTTTAAAATTTGGCTACATAGATTTAGCAGCAGATTTGACTTAGTAGAATCAATGGACCAGAAGACGGATATGAAATGTTATCCTGAACGAAGTCTAAAGAAACATAAAGATGAAAATTATGAGAAAGAGATCGGAATATAAGAGGGAGTTAGGATAAGAAGTGTGACGGACATACTTCACATCAGACTTCTAGAAAGGAGAAAATGGGATGGGGAAGAGGCAGTGTTAAAGATGTGTTCACTGGGAATGTTCCAGAATATTTGAATCCACAATTTTAAGAAGCCCAGAGCATCCCAAGCAGTATAAGTAAAACCATCTCCACACTAAACATATTAATGTGAAAATGCTGAACAACAAAGGGAGAAAATCTTAAAAGCTGCTAAAGAGGGTGGGAAAAGAAATCATCTTCAAGGCAAGAGCAGTTAGACTGACAGTTTATTTCTCAACAGAATCCAGAAGAGAATTGAATTACATCTTCAATATGCTGAGAGAAAATACACAACTTATAATTCAATGCCCAGTGAAAATCTCCTGCAAGAATGAGAGAGTAAAAGGCTCTCAGTTTCTCAAAAATCTTCTAAACCTCAAAAGGGAACAGAAAGAAGTACTTTATTTTCAAGCAGTTGGGAGTAAGGAGAACAGCCACAGGAAGTGTCACTCTGAAAACGAAGGAGATTTTGTAGAGGAAGGAGACCAAAGCTGAGCGCCAGCTGCAATGTTGGTGGGCGCTGGTCAGACAGGTGTTGCAATCTTGTAGAAAGTTGCTGTTTTCCTTGCAGTTTGGCTGTCCGAAGGCCATTACATCCTGTTGTAGGACTTGTTGGCTCAGAAGGGGAAGTTAGAGGGAGTGGGTTAGTTTCTCAGTACCAGAGCACAGGGGAGTTGGTGTGAAGTTCAGAACAGAAAACGTTTACAGCCCTCCACAGCACCTTCTCTTGAACAAGCAGACAGAATCCAGTGCCTACCAACCTTAATGGATCTGTTGCAATAGAAGGAAAATCCTGAGAATGGGGGTCAATGTTAGCAGTTAAATTTCCCTTTTGCTTCTGTTCTGAGATTGTGTTCTGGAACATTTGTTCTGAAAGTATGTCACTGCTTAGCTAAATGACCCTAGAAACTATACATTTAATGAGAGGGGTTCCTACCAAGAGGAAGAGCAGGTGAGTGAACAACCTTTGGAGAAATGTTCAAAGCCAAGACTGGATTTCTGTCAAGAGTATCCAAAAGAAAATAGAGGTTATTTTGGTTGGCTTCACATCAGAAGGGTTCTGAGGGATGTGCCTGCAGCAGTCATCTGAACAAGAACCCCCCATCCCCACCCCGGAGGCTAAAAAATGGAAGCAAAGTTGTCTTGGCTCTTTGGCTCCCTTGCAATTGCGTATGAATTTATAATCCGTTTGTCAATTACTCCCCCCCCCCCCGCAAGAAAAAGCCTGCTGGGACTCTGATTGGCTTTGGGTTGACTCTGTTGGGTTGATCAATTTGGGAAAAACTGATATTTTTTTAACAATAAACCCATTAATAAGGTATATCTGCATTTATTTAGTTTTATTGTTTTTCTGGAGTATTTTGTAGTTTTTAGGTTACAGATCTTGCACATATTCTGTCACATTTATTCCTAAATATTTCATATTTTTGATGCTCTTGTTAATGGAATTTTTCTTAATTTCTGATAGTTTACTTTACCATGTAAAAATACAATAAGTCTTTATATATTGATCTTGAAAAAAGCAACCCTGCTAAATTCACTTGTTCCAGTAACTGTTGTTGTTGGTTTCATTGGATTTTCTACATACATGACCATGTTATTTGCAAACTGTAAAACTTTTAACAGACAATATAGCTGTATATCTTTATGACCCAGGGAAAGGGAAGGATTTTTTTTTAAAACCAGTCATAGAAAATGAAGACCATACAGGAAATTCTGGATATACCTGATTACTTTCAGAATTCTGATTTGTGAAAAGATAGCTTAAAGAAATTGAAAAAAAGAAGCCCCACATTGATAGAAGATACTTACAATACATATACCTGGCAAATGCTTAGTACCTAGAATTATGCTGCCCACTGATGGAGCCACAAGGTACTGTGGCTTTTGAGCACTTGAAATGTGGCTTGTTTCAACTGAAATGTACTGTAAGTGTAAACTACACAGCAGACTCGGAGACTTAGTACAAAAAAAATGTACAACATATTCTTAATAATTTTTATATTGGACACGTTGAAATGAAAATATTTTAGATATATTGAGTTAAATAAAATATATTACTAAAATTGATTTCACTTGTTTCACTTTTTGAATGTGGCCACTAGAAAATTTTTACTTATATATGTGGCTCACTTTCTATTTCTGTTGAACAGTCCTGATGGACAGTATATTTAAATGTTTCTGTAAGCCAATCAGAAAAAGAAACAATCTGGTTGGAAAATGCAAAAGAGCAGAGCACTTTATAAATGCAGATATTCGAATGGCCAATACACATATAAAAAAGAGGCTCAAGCTCTTGGTTAATCAAGAAAATGCAAATTAGAACTATAATGGAGAGGGGCTCCTAGGCGGCTCAGTCCTTAAGCAGCGTCTGCCTTCGGCTGAGGTCATGATCCCAGGGTCCTGGGATGGAGCCCTGCCTCGGGCTCCCTGCTTGGCAGGAAGCCTGCTTCTCCATCTCCCGCTCCTCCTGCTTGTGTTCCCTCTCTCACTGTGTCTCTCTCTGTCAAATAAATAAATAAAATCTTAAAAAAAAAAAAAAAACAGAACTACAAGGGAGTACCATTTTCATCTACCAAATTAGCAGATGTGAAAAAAATAAAGCTGGCAAGGTTGCAGTGCAGAGTTCTCTCTTACCTACTGATGGTGAGAATCTAAATGGACCCAACTCCTTTGGACAGTTTGTGTTGTCGATAAAGTTGGCCGTGCACATAACCTGTGATCCAACATTCCATTTCTCTGTACTTAACAAACTCTCACACACATATACCAGGAGATATGTTAAAAATATGTTCATAGAGCATTACATATAAGTTTTAAAAACTGTAAACAACAATAGAATAAAGTGGTATATTCATACGGGTATATAGCGTAGCACACTGAAAATGAAGTATAGTTAAAGGCTAGCAACATGGATGAATCTCAAAAGCATAATTTGCAGGAAAGAAGTAAGTCCTGAAAGAAAGCATACAGTTTTCCATTACGTCAAATTCAGTATCAGGCATAATCAAGCTATCCATTTTTTAGGAATGCATATATAAATAGCATCACAACAGAGAAAGACAAGGGCATAATTAACATAATTAATGATGGTGATTATCTGTGGGACCAGGGGAGGCATGCAATCAGAAAGTGGCCTGTAGACAGCTTCTAAAGTCTAATAATAATGTAGTTTTTAAACTGGTTGGTGAGTATATGGGTGGTTATCTTCTTGTTGTAGTTTATAGTGTTCATATTTTACAAATTCTTTATATGTATGACAAACTTTAATAAATTAAAAGTCTCTAAAACAACTATGGCATGAACCTAATTTTATTTGCACACACACGCAAACTAGGTTTTTAAATATGTATGGGGAAGGAACTCAAAAAAGTATACTAAAATAATGTATTTCATGATGATAGAGTACATGCAGATGAGGAGTCAGAATTTGGAAACTTAGGCCACAGGGCAGTTTTGATTGTCAGCTACTTAAATCAGTGTTCTATCAATTGCGCTTATCAAAAATATAAGCAGCATGTATCACTGTCATAACTTGAAAAGTAAAAATTACCAGCAAAAAACTGGGTTTATTCAGGAATAACAGAGAATTGCAATTCGGGACATACAGGCTATGGCAAAACCACAGGCAAATCTAACAGAAGAGAGGAATGTTATTTTAAAGAGGAGGAATTTGGGAGTAGTTTTGAATGAAGGTCCACTGGAGATGGAGGAAGAGCAAGAGTTCAGGGTGATTGATGACAGTTTCTCATTGGCTGACTTGTAGTGGTTGATTTCTTGTTGATTTGATGTGTATCTTTTCCTGTTGGGGCCTGTAATTGATGTTGGATGGTATGGCTCGCCCTTCTAGCACCTTGACTCCACTTTAGTGAAATTTCCCTTTATTAAACAGGCAAGTTTGAGTATTTTTAGGAAAGTTTCAGATGGTTACTAATTCTTTTGGACATACAGAAAGTCATAATTCGTCTCTCTGAATGTACATAAGTCTCCTAGGTGTAGAATATTTTTGCATATGTACTCCAGCAAATATATGTAATCGAATATTATTTTTATTTCTGTGTAGTTTTTCTTAGGATAGATTCTTGTACTTAGTCCAGATTTCTATGATAGAATTAAGAGTATCATGTGTGTTATCTTAGTACCAGTAAAACTTGTAATGTGATCATTCCCTTCCTCTCTTGATGGATTCATGGCTAACAAATAGCAATTTGTCATCCACAAGCTTGGTGCATTTGCCCTTTTTGATTTTTAGACAGTAAGAAAATCTAAGCTAAGTCTCCCAACTATTTCCATTCACTTTGCATCGTGCTTTATTCATTTATTCACAGGCCACCTTCTCTTGTCTCTTACCCTTGCTGTTTATTCATTTTCATCCTAAAATTTATAATGTTCCAGAAGATAATGCTTATACATTACTGTACAAAAAGAATAAGTTTATTCATGATTGCATGAAGAGAAAACTTGTTTCAGTAAAGACTAAAGAGGAAGGAAGTATATCAAAGTATAGTAGTATATCAAAATGCTATAAAGAGATTAACAAAAAGACTGTGGGATAAATAAATGAGCTGGGAAAGAAAAAAAAAATCCTAGGAATCCAGATGATGTTATTTCCTTCTTCTGTAGGAAACACATCATATCCACAAGGGAATATTGTAATGTATAGAGCTTTACACAAGAAAAAAATATTCCTGTCTCTGGTGCCTACGCCTGCAGAATACATGTGTTTTACTAATAGCAACAACAATTACTGTTGTTTTCATAATAATAGCTTTATTACATGCTAAGCATTTTTAAATGAAGATAGTAAGCCTCAGTTAGCTTAAATCACTTACTTACAGTCCTTGGTGGAAACTAGTAAGTGGTTGACCAGAATTCAAACCTAGGTCTGTTCTCCTGCAAAACTTGTGCTGTTAACCTCTGTACAAAACTGGCCCTTTACCCAGTCCAACTCCTTTTCTTCTGAAACTTTTAATCAGATTGAGTAACTCCTGATATCTGAATCAAAGGTTCGCTTTAACATCACTGTTTTACATTACAATTTTATCTTTTTTTAAAAAAGAAAACATTTACAGAAAATTTATGGCTGTGATTTGATTCATATAAAAATGTTTTGGCTATTACAGGCACCATGCCAAGAACAAAGGCAAGTAGGACCCAAAAAAGCTCAAAGTAGGCCATTTACTGAAATCTCATATTTGATCAGCACTTTCTTCTGGGGAAAATACTCTTTGTACATATTACCAGAGAGAGAGGATTTAGATAAAGTATTTAACCTTTGGAGCCATCCCCCCACTCCACATAAGACAGAGTACAAAGAATGATCACTCACCAAGGTTGAGCCCAGATTTAATACTCTCTGTCAGAAGTTTTCCCAGCTCCTAAAATTCCATGACTCTGGGTTTTCTCCCTTGTGATCAGGGCAGCCAGACTGATCTAACCATCCCCAAGGACCGGTCACCTCTGAATTTTGTGTTATCTCTGTATATGCCAGTATCTTCCTACAATGTGCATTTCAGATGCTTCAGGACCCCCTTTCCTTTAAGGGATAGAACTTTGAGGCATATTACCAACTTCAGGGACCCTCTGGGAAAACTTCTACCCAAGGTGAACACAAGGTTTTTTCAACGTACTTTATAATAAAAGCATAGCAAGCCTTCCTTAAATTAGAGTATGTGCTTTTCCCTTAAGATTTCTCTTCATTTCCTAAGACCTTGACCTTATTTGAGGCGTAGTTCCAGGACCATGGTTATCTTACAAGTTCATCTAGGATCCAAGACAGAGCCCAAACATTGAGACACCCATAATCTAATACTGCCCATTGCTTGCTCACTTGCTCCAAATAATCTTCATTACTAGGTGTTAGAGCTGATCTCCTGGACAACTAAACCACAGGCAAATGTGCTAAGTTCCCTCCCTCAGGATATGTCAGGGTCTAACAGAAGCCTAACCACCCACTTTGTCCATTGCTACCGTCCCTTTTCTCTCTGTGTGAAGAAAAATACCACAGATCCCCACTAATCTTCTCTTCTTTGGGTGTGGGTGTTTGTGTGTGTGTTAGGAAAGATGAAAACTTCTCACCTGCTCATTTCTTTTTGGCTGTTCTTCTAATAATTTAATTGACACTGAGCTTGTAGTAAATTACTCTTAAGTGATGGAATGAATGAATATTTAAATTCATCTATTCTCATACTTATTCTCATGCCTAGAATACAACAGACATTTATTTGTTGAAATAATAATTTAATTAAAGGAGTAATTACTTGGAGTTAAAAACTTTAAATACCTGCTATAAACTAACAAAATCACAAAAATTCATACGAAGAAGAAAGAACATATTACACTAGTTCATTCTCTCCTTACATAAAATTGCTTTGGAAATAAAGGAATTTCAGAATCACAAGGCAGTATTTTCTTGTTAAACTGTCAAGTGGTGAAAATGATTGATGCATGTAACAAATATTTACTGAGCACCAACTGTGTGCTTGTCACTGTGCTGGCCTGTGGGAGCAAGGGTGATGGTAGGTGAGGTGGAGGACAGGCTGGGTAAGGCTGGAGCAGGGGGCAGACCTTGCAGGGACCCTCCTGGTGTGAAGCCAGGGCTGGTTTTAGGGTGAGGAGCCTGAAGGTGGGTGTGACATGATTTGCTTTGTTTGCTCCAGTGCCAGGAACACAGGAGAAGGAAGGACAGGGTGGACGTTAAAGGACCTGTTAAGCTATGCGTTCACCCAAATGGCAGAAAACCCAGCTTTGATTTAGAACAATCGAGACACATTTCCGCTTTATAGGTTTGTTTCAATCCTGGGAATCAGTAAAGTGTTTCAGAAGTCTCTATACAAATCAGAAAGTGAGAAAAAAGGCAATTGCTATTAAAATGCTTAATTTATGAAATGATTACGCTTTCACTTTAGCAGTAATTTGAGATAAAATAATGTGAAACTGCCTTAAAGTTTATAGTTTTTTATAATAATGACTCCATCTCATTATTTACAAAATTCTTATGTCAATAACTGATGGCACAGTTTCTTTTTTAAGTAATCTCTGAGACATTCCATGTGCATTTTCATCCTCTAAGCAGCTTTCTGGGGAAACTTTTTTACTTCCTTACCAAGGACTCTATCAGAGAAAGTCATTATGTAGTTCTGTGTTTTAGAGGATGTATTATTTAAAGACTGCTTAACACTGCCATCTTGTTGTACTGGAATGATTGTCAACCTTTGTAGTGTTGACATCACTGCCCTCAAATGAGTTATCTAGTTATTGAGATTGTTTTGTGATATTTTAACTCCTGGCTCATAATCAGCATCCTTTCTGTTCTGATTATTGTTTTATGCTTTGGGGCAAAATGGACACCAAGTCAGAAGAGAATGTATGAGACACAGAGCTCAAATTTGCCAAGGTGCTACTCATTTTAATTCCTCATGCTCTTTGGGAGGCATTTTATTCTCATTTTGAATAGAGATTGAGTGATTTCACTACTGACATTAAGGAAGAACACTGACTTAGGGGAGATTTCAAGCAGAGTTTTCATATCTTTTTCTATTTATATTCCATAAAAAAAATAAGGCACCTCAAGAAAGAGGTTTTCATATATACATGAACTGGTAGGATGATTATGTTGAAGGAGAAAGAAACCAAGAAGACTGGTTTCAAATGCTACCTCTTCTGTGTAACCTTGGGAGAGTCACTGCATTTTAAAAAGACTTGTCACATACGCAAAATGAAACTATCAATGCTGTTGTTTTGGATTATTATGGGAATTAAATGAGTTAATGTATATTAAGGTGTTTTGTGTATGGTAAAACTCCATACAAATATTAGTCAACTTCCTCAAGTGAAGATTTACTGCTACTCAAGGACATTTCTGTTGGGAGCACAGCTTTCAGAAAGAAGCCATAGAACTCACACTTGATGGAAGGCAGCTGTAGAATGGATTGAAAAGAATCCAAGAAACAAATTATACCATTGTTTGCATCAAGATAGCCAACCGCGAGAAATCAGCTACATTCATTCCCATGCACCTGCACATTAAAACGCGCGGGGGTACTGTGCAGGAACTCTCGCGGTGGAAAGAAAATGAGCAAAGAGCACTGTTGTAAAGTTCTCACAGCTTGGGATGATACAGACAGATTTCATGATGCTTATGTAAGGAAGTATGTCTGTCTGATACCATCATAGGCAATAACTTTTTTAATTCAGTAGAGATAAATTCTTAGAATTTAAAATTTCAGTGGCAAATATATGTCTTCTCTAATACAGCATCATGGAGAGATTGGTATCAGATGACCAAAGATCAGCTTAAAATTAATAAAAGTATTTTTATCGTTTTGCTTAAAAAACATGGAACATTGTTTATGTGTAAAATTTACTACGTATAGTGGCCTCTGAAGCCCTAGGGCAGGAAGGGGAAAGAGAGAGGTACTGTGTCCTTCCTGGAGAAGGGTCCCCAAGACATGCAGGAGAGTAGAAGTCAGGCAGGAGAGCAAAGCCTGAAGGGTGGGAAAACCTCCGGTCTCTGAATTGAATTCAAACTTGAGAGGGATGGTATAACTCACCATCATGAGATCCTTACCATAGCATCATCACACAAGAGCCCATCCTAACCCTGTCTCGTGATAAATTATATTATTAATTTCATTTACTAAAGTATCATCTTTGAAAAAGTTTTTAATTATAAATGGTTATTAAATTATGAAATCAGTAGCAATCAGCAAAATCGACTCTACTGAATTAAGCCTTTTTTCATTTATTTACTCATTTATTTAACAAATAAGTATATACATTGTGCCAGGTATTAGATATCATTTAAGATCTCACAAGTGCTTTTCAATTTACGTACCACTGATGGGAGCAGTGTGCCTGCAGCACCACCCCATTTAGCAGCATCCCACATTTCTCATGGCTCTGGAGCCCGTGACAAACAAATGAACTTATTATGCTGAGTTTGTTGCTATTACTTCGATTACACTGTTTCCCCTACTTCATCCCATTTGGTTCAGTCTCTCCTTTTTACCCAGTACTTCAGGGTTCCTCATATGATTGGCTCATAATGGCAAGAAATAAAAGAAAGGAAGAAGAGAACCCAAAGTAGAAAATGGGGGGAAAAAATGACAGTTTTCTTGAATGACAGAGGAGCAGATTCTGAATGTGATTCCGAAAGGAATTCCAGAAAATATGTGAGCAACAGAATACAACATAGTTGGAATAGGGTAGCATCTCCCACAGTGACTTATGGGGAAAAGTTATCTTAATATTTTATACCATATTTTCAATATTTAAAAAAATCTTATTGCAAGAATGGAACTCTATGGCCATTATGATATTCTTTTGAGGACCTGTGGCATTTTATAGATGCAGAATCAGGATCAGTACTCTTATCTTAGATTTTAGCCATTATTCTGTTAGAACTTCCCATGTTGAGAGGAACGCACACCAGATTTCCTGGTTAATGGAAGTTTTATGGTGAAGTTACACAGAAAAGTAAGAGAACAAAGTTAGAAGATCTAGACTACTGTGCATCAGAGCGGTGGTGGTCTGCCCTTCGCCTCTCTCTTCTGCACTCACCTATCACTGTCAACTATATGATCCTTCTTATGGCCTCTGTTTTCCCTCTTCTCTGAGTCTTTCCACTTCTGTATTGCTCTATCCTGTTCAAATAGGTCATACTCTGACTTCCAGAGAGAGGGAACATAAACCATTCATCAAGTCATTCTCTAGTATAAAACATCTACCGTGTGCCAAGGCTGTTGGTATCTAACAGAGCCAGGCAAGCCGTTCGTGGGGCAGAGCATGACCGCTTGCGTGAGGGGACTACCGAGCTGTGAACAGAGGCAGGCACCGTCAGGCTCCTGAGAAGGGAGGCCATGTGGTGACAGCCGAGTATAAATATGGAAACAGGAGCCTGGAGGCCTTTGGGGGCAATATGAAGGAACGGCGTGATGGAGAAGACTTGGTAATTCAACAGCAAGATTTCCCTTCCTTTCAGTGCCAGTGGAAGCTGGAGAATGACCAATAACTTTAATGCTTGCCTTTACTACAGGAAAAAATTTAGAGTGAAACAAAACAGTGGAAAAAGAGGCCCAGGACTAGTGGTCTGTGCATTCTCAAAGTTGCTCCCGTCTTGTCACAGGGACATTTATCACAACTATAAATTCAAAAGTGAAAATAATCATCATCATAATAGATTTCCTTTCCCCCCAGTTTTCCATATTTCCATTTACTCTCCTGTAACCTTATATCATAGATAATATTTTGTAGTTTGATATTCCTGCACTGCCAAGTTCATGGTATTTTCCATGTTTCCAGGTAATCTTTACAAAGTAGACCATGGCCAGGCTTGCTGTTGGTATAATGATGCAGTAGGAAAAAGAATGATGAAGTATTTTCTTTAAAGTAGGGAATTTTTCTTAGACAGAAACGGGGTTGAACTCTGAATGCTAATGTGGACCCTCCTCCCCAAGGCAGAGTACAGGGCTCTTCTGGCATATTTTTTACATTGACCTCAGAACTTCAGGGGACAAGTCTGGGAGGAGCTGGAGAGGCAACAGGGAACCACATCCACTTCTATTGATTGTACATTCATTGTACTGTTCGTTTGATACCAAAATGAAAGTAACCTAAGTTAGATCTAAGACTTAAACTTCAAATCTTTGTAGTTTAGCCTAACTTACTTTTAAAAATTATTTTAATGGCTGCTTTATTTCCTACAGTTGTACCTTAATTCACTTAATTACCCTCCACTGCAGATATCTTTATTGTTTTATTTCTAATTTTCATCTGTGTTAAGCTTGTGATAAAGGAAAGTATAGTGAAATATATCTTTCAGCATATAATGTTTCCATTCAGAAAATTTCCTAAGAATAAATTTTAGAAATGAGACGTTAGGTCATGAATATTTGGATATGAATATTCTTATGTCCAAATTGCCAGATTTCATTCCAAAAGGAAATTATACCAATTTAAATTCTTAACAGAATTAGAGACTATACCAGTATCATTGTATCTGTATGGCTTTAAATATCATTTTCGTCTGGTTGCCCACTCATATTCTTTCACTCTGTTTCCCATACTCGGATATATAAGCTAGCCAACGTCCTGGTAAATAGTTTAGATACCACGACTTAACATATAAATAAAACTTCAGTCATTTAAAAAGAGTCTTTTAGCTCCAAATATCTAATGCTAATAAAATTTACCCATGTCTATGATTTGTCTGAATAATTCTAAAGATTTTCTTTTTACCAGAAAATGATAATTAACAAAAGATAATCGATTTTTTTCAACTTGCCTTTATGTGACAGTCTTCTGTAGGAAAATTGTAAAACAAAAAACAGGAAAAATAAAGGTAGACAATAGAAAATCATCTGGAGCCAAGATCTTCAACCTGGTCTGCATGCTACAAGCTAGGGAGCCATACTTTTCTAAAATTATTCAACTGTACATATGTTAGAATTTAAATGCTATACTGGGGCGCCTGGGTGGCTCAGTATGTTGAGCATCCAACTCTTGGTTTCAGCTCAGGTCATGATCTCAGGGTCGTGAGATCAAGCCCCGTGTTGGGCTTCATGCTTAGCAGATAGTCTGCTTGAGATTCTTTCCCTCTGCCTCTCCCCCTGCTTGCTTGCTTGCTCTCACTCTCTAAAACAGATCTTTTTTAAAAAACATTTAAATGCTATGTTGCCACCCTTGACAGAAGTTTATTTCATGTTAGATTATCATGTAGGAATTATGCTAGTGAACAGAAATTAAAATGAGAAGTAATGAGTCAAGTTTCTAACAGTAACTTTTCCTATTGCTTTGATGGGAATGTTCAAAAATTGAAATTTCTCATGGCTTGGGTTGCTTATAAATTGTCATCCTGGCCCTCTGAGTGATTGGCATTATGTTTCTCTTCAGACAAGAGCAAAGGTGTCCTTCCCTGGGGAGATACTCTGGCCTTTTCTAGGTACCTTTCTACCTCAGACTAACTGTGTAATCAGATCATAAAGTCCTATAGATAAAGAACTATTAAAGTTTACCCTTTGGGGTGTCCATTTTGTTTTGAGGTGATAGCTTAATGATGTTCTTCAAAGAAATCACAGACCTACATCAGGAACTAGAGATGAAATCATGCTTCACTCCCACTTCCCAGTAATGAATTTACGTGCAGTAAACTCAGTAGAAGAATGGTAGATGTGGCAGGCAAACCCTAGCAAGCTTTCTTTTCCCTTCCCCGAAACCCTACATCTTTTTGTAAACTCTGGGATGGGAGTAGAGTTCTCTTGGTTTCTCAACGATTAAGATTGGCTAAATAAAATTTGAAGTTTTGCATGTTAAATACAGGTTGTATATTCTAGCATCCCCCACCTATGAGCATGAAGCAGTTCATTTCATCGTGAATAAAGGAGCAATAGAAAAGCATGGGCTGTGTAGGAAGCACAGAACAAATTGCTTATGGTTAATTGGGACAAGGGCAGTTGTAGCACCTAGTTCCTTTGGTTATTTCTCTGGATATCTGATGGAGAGAGAGGTCACACACACACAATATGCAGAAATAGCTCTACATCTGAACTGGTATTAGACTGGTTGTTGAGTAGGCAAGGAAGAACTGTTCCACCTTCGAAGAGAGCTGTGAATTTCTAGAAGCGTTATTAAAGGCAGCACTGTGGGCTCCGCGGCTGGAACAGCCAACTGATCGTTTATGGTCTGCATGGCAGGTGTTCGTCCCGTCGCTCGTTCGCTCGAGTAGTCCTCTGTCCCTGGCAAAGTGAGACCTGTATTGCCTGCCTGCATGATTCGGCTGCTCTTTCCGCTGCAGCAGCCTCCCTGCACAGCTCCCGCTATCATCATCCGTTTTCTGGTTTTTGCTCTTGAACGTGGTGAGGTGTCCCATCAAAGAGCATGGCTTTTTCTAATCCCAGCCCACACACTGATGTCAAAGTATTTTTTGTTCTTTCTCTGGAGCATTATGTTCTTCCAACCGCAGTCACTCAGCCAGGAAAACATGAGGGTATTTTGCAATAACATTTGGAATATACATTTTTATCTTTTAGTTGGGGTTTCCAGTGTTTATATTCTAAAGGTCAGGTGATGTCACCATCTTAGTCATTAGCGGTCTGCGTACTGCTGAGTATGTAACTCTGCCAAGGCAGAGCCTGTGGCGCTTTCCTAAAATCATCACGAGGATGACAAGGAGTTACTCGCCCTTCTACGCACATAAACGTGCATGGCCAAACAGTGAAAAGCTACACCCGGCCAAACCCAGAGCTCACCCTAAAATATGCTGCTTTCCGTTGTTCCAGCAAAAGAGATCCTGCAAGTGACTTTGATAATAATGAGTGAAAATGGAGAATAAAATTTTTCAGTGAATTTTAGTGGTTTGAGTACATGTAAGCATTTCCCTCCCCAGAAACCTGCCTGCTTGTCTTTTTCACTTCTCTCTCTCGTTCTCTCCCTCTCCCTCCCTGTCCCCTTTCTTACATAACTCAAAAGACTATTTGGTGAGGAATGAAGATGGAAGATTATTGATCAGGAGATTTCTAATGCTATTTTCTACTCACAGTTCAGTGTGAAATCTTCATTTATGTACATAAAGAATACTAGTATGAGCTAGAGGTGGAGATTTAAGAAAAGGCAGGTGGGGGATACAAAACTGGCTATTCTTTTGGCATACACTTAAATCACTTTCTTTGTGCCATGCAATTACAACTGTATATAATCTTTGTAACAAGTTTATTAGGGACTTTATATAGATTAGAAAACCAAGGTACAAAGAGGTTGACTAATTTGCCCAAAGTTACACAGCTGGTAAGTAACAGAACCTAGATACAAAACCATGCAGCCTAACTCTAGATCTTAACCTTTGTGCTATGCTGCCTCGGATGGGAGTCCAGGACAGTAAAAGAGGGAGGATATATAGATAGGACATTTCAGAGCACTTATAATGATGGAAGTGAGGAAAATGAAAATCCGTTGAGAGAGCAGAGTATTTCACATAGGTGAGTGGGTGGCATCTGTACTCACCTTGAAGGCCGAGCTAGATTGTGACAGTGGAGATCAAGAGTGAGAGTTTGCCTTCAGTTAGAGGAAATGGCATGAGTAGAACATACCGGGTCTGGAAAGTTGGTTCAAAAAATTAGCAGTATAATTATTTGGAGAAAAGGATGGTATACAGGAGTATAAGATATAAGGTAGGCTGCAGCCAAATTTTGCAGGCCCCATTTTATAGGCAGTTGGGATAAGGGGGCTGAAGGTTTTTGAGCAGTGAGGTGGCCAGAGCAGTGCTTTCGAGAGCTCAACTTGGTGGGGTGATAGTTTGAAGAAAGGAATGCCAGACGTAGGGAAAATCATCAGGAGACTATATTTATTTGCTATTGGTGCTATAGTAATATTGCCATATACTTACTTAAAACAACACACATTAATTATACCCCAGCTTCTGTGGGCCAGCAAGTCCAAGCACAGCTCAGCTAGGCCCCCTGCCTAGGGTCTCACAAGGCTACAGAGTGTTCACTTGGGCTGTGGTTGTATCTGAGGCTCAGCTAAGGAAGATCTTGTTAGCCGAATTCAGTAACTTTTGTACCAAGAACTTCAGTTTCTTGCTGTTAATCAGAGGCTACCCCCAGCTCCTAAAGACTTCTCTCAGTCCCTCCCATGAGCGTCCCAACACTGACATCCCATCACGTACCAGCTTACTTTTTCAAAGCCAGCAAGGGAGTGAGAGACTTCCGTGGAGCAGCTTACATAATCACATACGTCCTGTCACTTCAGCCACGTTCTGTTAGAAACAAGTCACAGGTCACTCCCACACTCAAGGAGACAGGACTAGAGAAGAGGATTGAGTATCAGGAAATGGATCACAGAGAGACTACTCCAGAGTCTGCCAAAGAGACAAATGCAGTTGATGAGACAAACTGTCTGAATCAGGGCAGTATTAACGCAAATAGAAAAGGCAGATTCAAGAAAATATGTCTAGGCAATATAATTATGAATTTTTACCCACATCATGTGAAGTTCTTTGCATACATCATCTCATGTAAGCCTCAAAATAACTATATGAGGTAGGTGCCAGGAAAACCCTTATTTCACAGATGAGGACACAGGCTTTGAAAAGTTAAGTACCTGGGTCACAAATATCCCAGCTTCAAATCTGGGTGTCCCAACCTAGATTTGAACATAGGATGTCAGTCCCAGAGCTCATAGTCTTAGCCACTTTTCTTTAATTGGACTTAAAAGTATAGAGGATTTTAAGAAAGATGGGTAAGAAAATATTGAAGATAACTGCAAGAGTTTAACCCATTTCAACTCAGGGAGTGGTGGTGGTATCGAAAACAGAAATGTCATGAGAGGCACTATTACACTGATACTACTATGCATACACTACATGCCAAGCAGTGTGCTAAGCACTCAGTATGCATTACACAGTTAATGTTCCAACAACCTGTGATAATAGTGGATATTCAGCAGATACCCAAATTCCATCAATGGAGCATGAGAAAAAAAGTCAACGCTAGAAGAAACTATCAGGGAGCATCCATGTGGAGACTATCAATCTCTAAAATTAGATGAGATGGGTGTGAAGGTGATCTAGCAGTGATATGTCACCCCACTGATCGCCACAGTTGCTTTGGCTGATTTGGCGGCTAGACATGTGTCCCCTTCCTCACCCTTCCATGTGCATCTCTCCTGTAGCTGTACACTCAAAGAGGATGACCTTCCCAGATATTGTTCTTCCATCAAGGGTATATGAGAAGCTGTGCACCTGTCAGAACCTCCAAACGAGCTCTCAAGTTCAATTTGTAGGAGAATGTAGGATAGTCAAGATTCCAAGACTCCAGACACATCCCAGTGAGGCACTGCATATGGCAGTCTTCCTTTCTTTCAAAAATTTAATTACAATTAGATGAAGTGTTTAAGAGACAAGGGACAGACCCCACAATAGAACCTTAAAAACACCTTTATTTAGAGGTTGAGGGGAGGAAGAGACACTTTAAACAGCAATGAAGACATATATATCAGAGGGAGAAGATGAAGATATAACTGTAAAAAGCAAAGGGGAAAGAGAAGAAAAAAGATCTGTCAGCAATATCAAGCACCAGAAAGTAATCAAAGAACCTCAAAATCAAGGCATTTGGGGGTTAGAAGGTCTAACTTTTGGGTGAGTAGATTCAGGAAAACAGAGCCTGAGTGAGTCTGAGGCTCAGCTAAGGAAGATCTTATTAGCCGAATTCAGTAACTGAACAGTAATTCAGTCAGCTGGCCTATGGGTGGACGGGGGAGCTGGCCTAGGAAGGAAAGAGTAGGTTGTCAGGTTGTTAAGGTTGAAGAGTTCACCAGTATAAATTTCTCTGTAATTGCAGATGAACTAGTAGTGTAATACGAGAGGGGTTGAACAGTTGAGTAGCAGCAAGCTTGTGCGTCATAAATAGAAGGGAAGGCTCATGTCAGAAAAAACTGAAAATGGCAGAAAGAGACAGACTGCTGATGGAACGTGACCCCAGCAGAGACAGAAGGAGGAGGTACAGATCCTCAGAAAAGGCAAGAGACATGTTACTAATGGAGGTGTTAGGAGAAGAGCCCTGAAAGAAAATGCAGAAAAACAAGAGGTTCAAGAGAGTAAAATTGAGGGTGTTCAGATTGAACGTCCTCCATATTCTCTTAAAGGAGAACCCAAGTTCATAGTAGTGAGAAAGAGGGAAAGATTTCAGTACTGGAAGATAGTACATATTTTAATTAATTGATACAACAGTTGAGCAAAGTTTAGCCCAGTGGTAATTGAAGGCAGTTAAATGGTACTGTGCATGGTTGGAAACTGACATCCTGAGGATGGCAGATAAGCATGGAGGAAGGAAAGATGGATTGTAGAGACCGGCAGAGTATTGGCATGGGTCTACACTGAGTGATGAGGTTAAGTGAAAGCTGAGTGGAGTTTAGAATCTAAAGACTGTGATTTGGGTGTGGAGGAAGTTATCAGAAATGAGGAAATAAAATGCTTGTTACCAGAAAAGGAATGCTTGTTATCAGAAAAGGAATGCTGAGACCTTGAAGTAAAATAGTTCCAAATCAAGCAAACTATAAAGTGCCCTCTTGCAATTTCAGAGGCTAAATAAAGAACTATTAAGCCAAAGTATTATATGGGCCAGAAGTAAAAATAAACAGCTGTGGCAGAGGATGTGAGGGGGTAGAGGATATGACTGACCAGGCACTCAACTCGGAAAGACAAGGTGGGGTGTTATGATGGAGGTAATAAACAGACCAGCAAGGACAGGGCTTAAATGTTAAGGTTCAAACAGAAGAGGTTGATAGAGGCAGAACACTAGTCTAAAAATGACAATGAGGGCAAGAATGTTTGTGAGGCTGGTTGTGTCTTCATAGGCAATTCCAGTTTCAATTAAGGTAAAGAATTGGAAGTTTAACTTGAGAGTCAATCTAAGTCCAGAGGAGACTTTGCTTGACAATAGAACTAGGAGGCAAAGTCACTAGGGAGTGACTGAGACAGAAGCAAGGACACACGCAGGAAGGGAAAGTGTTAGTTGGGATCAGATAAGCACTGTTCCCTCCCCACATCTACACCATCACGTGTTTACAAGGGACCCTTCTAATCCTTAAAATAAGGCATTATCCCCATTTTACAGATGGAAAAAAAAACTCTGGTTTGGGAATTTGAATCTTGTCCTGACTGCAAATTCTAAGGTCTTTCTACCACAACAGACTCTCAGTAGTCTTAAAGTGTTACTATAGCTTTCAAGGACTAACTGGAAATCATGTCTGACTTATATAAAGTAGGTATAAAACACAATGTGGTTTTTTTATTGAGATATAATTAACCTATAACATTGTATTAGTTTCAGGTGGACAACATGATTTGGCATTAAACATCCATCATCATACATTATTTACAAATGTTTCTTGTCATGAGACCTTTTAAAACCTACTCTCTTAGCAACTTTCAAACATGCAATGCAGTATTATTAACGGTAGTGGCCATGCAGTTCATTATCTTCCATGACTTATTTTTTAACTGGAAGTTTGTACCTTTTGACCCATTTCAATTCTCCAAACTCCGTGCCCTAGCAACCACAAACCTGTTCTCCGTATCTACGACCATAGCTCAGTATTTTTGTTTAGATTGCACATACAAGATCATACGGTATTATTCCACATAGCATAATGCCCTCAAGGTCCACCCATATTGTTACAAATGGCAAAAATTCCTTCTTTTTTAAGGCTGAATAATATTTGTGTGTGTATGTACACACATTTTCTTTATCCATTCATCCATCAGTGGACACTCCAGTTACTTTCATGTCCTATTGTAAATAATGCTGCAGTGAACACACAGGTGGATATATCTTTTGAGTTAGTGTTTTCGTTTTCTTCAGATAAATACCCAGAAGTTGGATTGCCAAATTATATGGTAATTTTGTTTTTAATTTTTTGAGGAACCTCCATCCCGTTTTCCATAGTGGCTGCACCAATATACATTCTCATCAGTCATGCACAAGGGTTCCTCATTCTCTACATCCCCACCAACACTTGTTATTCATCTCTTTGATGGTAGCCATTCTAACAGGTGGGAGGTGATATTTCATTGTGCTTTTGATTTGTATTTCCCTGATGATTAATGATGTTGAACACCTCTTCGTGTACCTGTCATCTATATGTCTCCTTTAGGAAAATGTCCATTTAGATCCTCTGACCATTTGTTTTATTTATTTTTAGTGAGAGAGAGTGGGGAGGGGACAGAGAAAGGGAGAGACAATCTCCACTGAGTGTGGAGCCTGACTTGCATGGCTCAATCTCAGGACCCTGAGATCATGACTTGAGCCAAAAACCAAGAATCAGATGCTCAATCAGGTGCATCCCCCCTGACCATTTTTTAATTGGATTGTTTTTTTGCTGTTGAGTTGTACACACAGTATATTTTTTCCTCTTGAGTTATATTCAGATCTAAGATGTTCTATGTGAGCTTTACAACGAATACTGTACATTTAAATCTTAATTTTTTTTCAAGAAAAACATCTTGGACCCTTTTCCTTAAGGATATTAAGGAACTTTCAGGTATTTCCAAGATAAGCACATTGAATTTCTGCAACTATACCCTAAAACATTAATACTTATATTGCATTATTTTTCAGGTGTGAGAATGAAACCAAATTTAAAACAGAAGAAGTATTTTGGGCTTACAATTTCTGCCCTACGCCATACTCCTGGACTGCACTTCTGGGCCTTATTTTATATCTTGTTTTCTTCGCACCTGGTAAACAAAGGCTTTGTGTTGTTGTGTTATTTAAAGTGTCTCTTTTTAGGGGAGACAAACTACTCTTTTTCAAATTCCTTATAAACTACTTACTGAAATTTTTAGTTTTATGTTTTTCTCAGGAATGGGACCAATGCCTTGGACTGTGAATTCTGAAATATATCCCCTTTGGGCAAGAAGTACAGGAAATGCATGTTCATCTGGAATAAATTGGATTTTCAACGTTCTCGTTTCACTGACATTTTTACACACAGCAGAGTATCTTACATACTATGGTAAGAGACTATTTTTCCCATCTATAGTTTCATTTTTATTTTTCCTCCTCTTTTTATATATGGTATCATTTGTGTTTAAAAGTATAGTGGTTATATTTTTGCTATTATAAGTAATCTCTATGTGGGTCTCTCATTCCCCAAAGGCCTTGAAAATGTACTTGGAAAAGATAAAAAGAATTCTCCTTTCCTAAGCAGCATTGCTTCTTGTCCCTCAGTGCTTTATAGCCTTCTCCCACCTTCCAACCCAAACTTCTCCCAGCTATCTCCCCAGTTGGAAATCTTCACAGCAGTGCTCTTAGTTTAATGAAGAAACATAAAACAAGAGAGATGGCAGAAAGGATGCAGGCAGGGAATGTAAGGGCTAATGCTTGAAGAGGTCTCATGACGGAGATGGGCGTCATGTCCAAGGAGCTCCCCCAAAGGTCGTGCTGTGATTCGTGCCTTCCACTATGTCATCTATGCTGTTCAGGTCATGGCATATTAATTTCATTGTCCACTCAGAGCAGCACCCACCACTGCCTGAAGCATAAACCTGACAGCGGAAATGTGTGGACCATAACTCAAAACAGTATTAGGAAGTGGCTGAGTCAGGAAAAAACTTCTAAAATGAAACTTTACTAAAATGACAAGATTTTCTCTTTAGCAACAGAATTTCTTCATTATGAGTTTATAGGATTCTAAAAGGTGAAATGTGAGGTTTTTATTCTACTCTCCCCATAAGTCTCTGTATGTATATGGAGTGTCTCTTGCTTATGCCATTCTCTGGTCCCTTCCCCATAGCACACCCCTCACAGTTGGACCATAAATGTTTGGAGCTCAGGCCAGGATTTATGCCTTGTTCACCATTATGTTCCCAATGCCTTCCAGGGCATCCTGTTCATTTGATAAGCACTCAAAAGTGTCTGTCAAATGAATAAATATGCAGAAGAATTTTGAATATGAGGAAACATTATACAAATCTATTCCTCTTCTCTCTTCTGAACATCCTATATTGGTATTTACTTTTATTATCTTTATAAAACTCTTTGTTTCTCCCAATGAACATTTAGAAATTTAGAAACATTTTATTAAAAAACTTAATACACTGGCATTTGAAACTGGATATGCATTTTGTATATTCAGTTTTAACCCATTGGCAATTAAAGCTTTTTACATAAATTCAGAAACTAGTCTTTTTGAGAACATAAATTTTACACAATAAATATTTACCCATATTTGCTAATTCTTGAGAATGCTTAATTTTTTGTTTTGGAGAATTCTTAAATATTTAAAGACCTAAATATAGATTAACATCCTGAGAAAGTATTTTTTATTAAGTCATAGACCAAAAGTCTACAAGGCAAGGCTTTTGTTACCAAAGTTCCTCTCAAATATATGCTGCCCGAAACAACATGAGGCAACAGAAGTAAAATTTAAATAGGGCATAGCCAGGCTTCTTTCAGAAATATCCAGTTAGAACAAACTGGCGGTTGCCAGAGGGGTGGGGAATAGGGGGAGATGGGCAAAATGATTGGTAGGAGGTACAGGCTTTCAGTAATGGAATGAGTAAGTCAGGGAGATGAAAAGTACAGCATAGGGCATATGGTCAGTGGTACTATAATAGTGCTGTATGGTCACAGATGGCAGCTATACTTGTGAGCACAGCATAAGGTACAGAGTTGTGGAATCACTATGTTGCACACCTGAAACTAATGTAAATTGTGTCAACTGCACTTCCATTTAAATATATATAAATATAAACATTTTTATATATACAAAATATTTTTAATATAAAATATTAAATTTAATATTTTAATAAAATATAATTTTAAAACTATATATATCCAGTTAGAAGCAGCTTTTTGCTTTGCATTAAGCCAAGCTTCTATTAAGTCGGCACACTGGTCCATTAGGTCTATCGCTTGCTAGTAGTGGAACAATATTTAAGTTCAGGTGAAGTTTTTTCCCTGTTTTTGGATTTGAATTTTAATCTACATGTTACTGATTTATGTAAGATACATGTTTCTATTCCTGATTTAACAAACATATACCATAATGAAGTATTTCTCTTGAAATATGCAGGTCTTTTATTTCCTCCTTATTTCATGAGACCTCAAATTTTCTAAACTATACCACTTAGAAAGGTCTGCCTTGGACCCCATTCACTAATGTTTATTACTAAAAACTGTCACCAGTATACCATTTTATGTATAGCACTGTGAGTACTAAATGCCAAATCTACTAAATAGATCCCTTGGAAAGCACTATATCAAAGTTCCTGTACTGAGATACTGAAATTCAGTCACACATGATCTTTGATTCCTCATTCTGTATAATTCAATTAAATATTTGTGTTAAATCTGAAACTTAATATAGGACTCTAATAAGATTTATTTTCTTCAGAATAAAGCTGAGGAATATATGCACTTAACAATCCTGACAGACTCATTACAGACTTTTTATTTTTTTCCACTTTCATTCCAAGGAGAAATAAGTAAGTTTACATAACTGACCTGGCCCTTAGAGCAGGCCACAGCCCCCCCACTGCTGGCCCCTGCCTCTGGGGCTGAACCACAGGTCTCACCAGTGGGGCACCTTTAGGAAGTTTTGGTATTTGCCTGCTTTGCGTTCTTTAGATTCTATAAAAGGGTCTTGTATTTTAATAGGATTTTCTTGATGTTTGGCTTGGGAATCTGGGTCACAAGCAAAAAGCCACGCCTTTAAGAATCTTTAATCCATGTAATTGTTTTTAACTGTAGGGGTTGAGCACTGATAGATTTGATTTGTTATTTTTCATTATGCCACTGTTCCTAAATTGTGAAACATGATTATATTTTATAAAGCCAAACCTAGTTTGCTCTGTTAGAGATTTTGGAGTTTAGCAGCCTGATTTAGTCTAAAATGTTTTACCATCTGCACTTATTTTTTCTGTGTTATCATCATCATGATTACCATCCTTTCTTTGTCCCTTCCTGCTAAAGATCCCATTTCTCTTCCCACAAATTTCACTTCTCTGTAATCAAACATAGTACTTTATCTCCTTTCATTGTTTTTCCCTAAATCCCCACATTATTCCAAGACCTAGCTTGTCGGTATCACCTTTTTCATGAAAACTTTCCCAAGTTTTAAGTCCTACTAATGTCATTCTATTCTAATAGCAACCCTTCTTCCTTAATCATTTAGTTGAAGTTGATAACGCTATCCCTTTTTTGGGTAACCAACCTCCAGAATTCTAATAGGCATGTAACATACATTATTTCTGTTCTTTGCAGTTGGGCAGGGCAGCAGTTATTTTCCCCATTAGACAGATGAGGAAACCAGGTCACGAGAATTTAAGAAACTCTCCCAACAGTCTGCCTGCATCACTCTGTGATTGACTTTCTGATTCACCCTCTGCAGAGCAATGATCCCCACCTCTCACTGTTAACACTCGGTCATGCATCCCCAGTGACCTAGTACTGTTTTCTGGTTATTTACCAAGTAGAAGACATAAAAAACAGGTCTGTTGAACATGAACCAAACAAATGAAATAAAGGGACCCCTACATTTGTAAATGGAGTTGTGTTTTTAAACTGAGAATGTGATTTATACCAGCCCAGCTCCTTAAGAGTTGTTTGGCTTCTGATGATTTAATGTAACAAACTATGTTACGATTTAGTCGTTTTCTCGAAATCTCATTATTTACCTCTTTTTCACTTCTTTTCTCATAACTCCTCCTCATTCCAGAGCAGATTCTTCCAGGTGGCCAGTTCAGCAGCATTTTTCCTCCATAGTTTTCCTTGAGCCTTCCCAAGAAATGTTTCTGTGGATATTCCTGAAATGGTTGCTTATAGGCATGTCTTTAAGAAAGTAGTTTTGGGGCACCTGGGTGACTCAGCTGGTTGAACATCCGATGGTTTTGGCTCAGGTCATGATCTCAGGGTCATGGGATCGGGCCCTGCATTGGGCTCCACACTCAGCAGGGAATCCGCTTGAGATTCTCTTCCCTCACCGTCTGCCCCTCCACTAACACATGTGCCTGCTCTCTCTCCAAAAAAAAGAGAAAGTAGTCTAATAATGTCTTTCCTATTCTGTAATGATTCAGAAGAACAGAGAAATATTAATTTTGCTTAAAGCTTAATTTTGAAATATGTCTTTATGTTGTCTAGTTCAGCACTTTATTTCAAATTTGTTTACCCAGAGTATTCCATCTGGCAGTCAATAAGAGCGCGTTTATTTCTAGACCCTCCAGTGTGTCAGGTACCATTCTAGGCACTGGGAACCCAAATACAAACAAGCCAACTCAGCCCTTGAGGAGATCAGTTTTGACATTGAAACAGAAGAGCACATCTCCCTCTCAAGCACCTCATAACCATCTCTCTACCTGCTCCTGATTTGGGTTGTAAAATTTATAGAACTATAAATTAAATAGAAGCTGAGAAACCATCTTTTTTTCCCCTTGATATGGAAACTGAGGCACAGAGAGGAGGTTAAATGACTGGAAGTCAGACAGAAAGATTCAAACCCAGATCTTCCAACTCCCAAACTGATAGCCTTTCTGCAGTCATTTGTTATATTAGTTTGTCACCTTCCTTCACCACGATGATCTGGATTTAAGGCCTCAAATTAGGCAGGAACTCCACTGTAGTTAGGGTCTTATATTTAAATTGAGAATTCGATTATAAAGGAAAGACCATCTTGGAAATATGTAGAGAATATACACAAGTCACATATATCTCATCCATCTAGGCTTGCTGCATTGACAGAAAACACAACCAGGTACTACACAGGTCTTTTTATTAATGATGCATTGGCATGCATAGTGTTACAGCAAAATAAAATTCTCTGACCTCACGGAACTTACATTCTAGTCGAGGGAAACAAAACAAATTAATGAGCTTTATAGTATGTCAGATGGTGAGAAGTGCTACGGACCAAAAACAAAAAGGGACCTTAGTGGTATAAGAAAAGGAACAAGGGGACTAGTTAAAAGACTCCTGCAATAGTTCAGATGAGAGAGGATGGCCCTTAAACTAGAGATGCCAGTGGAATGGCGAAAAGTGGTCATTTTTGGTATTTTGAAGGTAGATCCAAGAGGATCTCCTGACAGATTGGATTTTGGGCAGGAGAGTAAGAAAGTCAAGATTGACTCCTAGACTTTGGGCGTGAAAGACTGGAAAGATAACAGTTGCCATGTACTTAGCTGAGTCATGAATTCAGTGGCATCACTGTATGTGGTTTCAGAAATATGAGAAATTTCTCCCTCAAAATGCCTGCAGTCTAGTAGACAAGACAGACATAAATTCATGCACCTAATTATAATACTTGTTTATTATGACGGGGGTCTCAGCAAAGTGCTGTAAAAGTACATAGGAGAGAACACTGATCTCTAGCCAGGGAAGTGAGGAGGGATTCAAAGCAGAAGTTATGTCTGAACCCAGTTTATCATTCTTCTTGAGTTAGACATTACATGACTTGAACTTAGAAAGATAAATTGGGGGCGCCTGGTGGCTCAGTCATTAAGCGTCTGCCTTCGGCTCAGGTCATGATCCCAGAGTCCTGGGATCGAGCCCCGCATCGGGCTCCCTGCTCAGCGGGAAGCCTGCTTCTCCCTCTCCCACTCCCCCTGCTTGTGTTCCCTCTCTCGCTATGTCTCTGTCAAATAAATGAATAAAATCTTTAGGAAAAAAAAAAGGAAAGAAAGATAAATTGTATTATGTTCACGGAGCTAGAACAATAAAGCAGTAAAGCAGGCTGGTAGTTATTTTTTGATTCTATGTCAGACCACAGTTACACATGACTGACCAGAAAGAAAAGTCAAAATCAAGTACTCTTTCCAACCTAGGACTGTACGTACAAATATGTACTCTTTTCCATTGCAGGAGCCTTCTTCCTTTATGCTGGATTCGCTGGTGTGGGACTCCTTTTCATCTATGGCTGTCTTCCTGAGACCAAAGGGAAAAAATTAGAGGAAATTGAATCACTCTTTGATAACAGGTTATGTACATGTGGCGCTTCAGATTCTGATGAAGGGAGATATATTGAATATATTCGGGTGAAGGGAAGTAACTATCATCTTTCTGACAACGATGCTTCTGATGTGGAATAATTTTCAGCTGCTGATATATTGAGGTATTTAAACAAACCTGGGGGACAAAAGCAGCAATTGGTGACCTCAATGCCCTGCTTTTAATCTGGATCTTTCCAGTCTAGTTTTGAATGACCTCATCTTCTAGAATATTTGATTAGGAGGAAGATACAACCATGATGACATTTTTTTTTCAAAAGCAGAAATGTAAAACAATATTTAGATATTTTAAACTAATAATTATTGAACAAATGTATGTAATTCCTTCCTGAGGTAGTCTAAAATGAATATTGTATCCAGTGACTTCAGTGGTATCCTTTTTTCCTAAAACCATATATAATTATTAGAGTCAGTGCTAATCTAGCTTAATCGTATATGTAGGATATACTTATGAAGAAGGATTCTGGAATAAGATCCAAGGGTGTTTTCTGTCAAAACAAGGCCTTATTGGCCCTAAATTTTCCTAAGGACAAGTAGCTTTTCTGTGATCAGCTATTAGAAAGTAAATTCTATTTAAGCTTTCAACAAATTCAGAAGTGCCTCCCACAGAGGCACGGTGGTCCTTACCCCCTTTGGATTCCACATTTTGGTCTCTCTCTCCAAATCAGATCTTCATAGAGTTTTTCAGAAACTGACTCTGCACAGGACCTTTTGAACATTATGAAAAGCAGGTCTTTTAGGGTTTATTTTCATGTATATTTTTTGCATTGGTGATAAGTATCCATTTGCACAGATAAGCTAGCAAGTTTTGATAAGTATATTTTATTGCTAGAAAGTAAGAAAGAAAACATTTTTATGGATCCCTGATTTGAGTTAGTCACTTAGGTATGCAACTGTAAACACAAAACAGCACCAGATCTTCAACTGTATTTCAGGGTTTCTGTTCATGCCAAAATCACCTGATACTCACCACGCCTTCACTCATCGCCTCTGGAGTCCTATTTGTGCCTTCGTTTGTTTTAATATAAATAGCTGCTAGCAGACTATTTTTCCCATTCTTTTAATCAAATAATTCCTGAAACAAAAAAGAAAGAAAGAAAATCAGTGACAGATAATCCTGTTATTGATATTTTGTTTAATTAAATAGGGCGACTTATTTTTTCCTTAGCTTTTTATTAACTCTTAAGAGAACTGTACTAGTGTTTTCTTTAAGAACATAAACTCATTTTATTTTGCACACCCTTTTCTCATTTTCCTTCAGAATTTTATCAAAAAAGATACAGATTTGTCTGTGGGTCTTTCCTTTTTCTCATACTTGGCTTGGATTTTTTTCCTTCTTGTCTAAAAATTAGGGTTTTCCATTGGAACAGATTAATGGTTCTAATATACCATACATTTCTACAGTGTCTTCTCAGAGTGTTCATTGGTTTTTATGCTCATTCATCAATGAACTCTAATTTTTGCTCTTAAGAACTATACAGAATATACAAAATTACTTGCTAGTTCCAGTGAAAATATGAATGAATCGTCTGTGGCCAGATAGGAATATATAAGTTTGATGGATTTTAATATGGCTCTAAATCTCTAATAAGGTACTCTTTGGAGTGAAAAGATGGCTATCTCTAAATTCAATGTGTGTTTCTGCCAGTCTCCAAGATGTTTTGTTCTTTGCTTGAAGTCTGGCTTATTCCTTATCACTATTATCAAAACTGAGAATGTAGCCAAGGAGGTTTGTTCTCATAGCCACCGGGGGTATGATAAGTACTTGAACTGTCACTTTACTGGCCTAAAAATCCTTCAGCCAAAAAAAAAAAAAAAAAAAGTTTTCTCCTTTTGATCATTTCATACAATAAAAAAAATTTGAGAGAGTTTTTTTCCCTGAATTAGGTGCTTTGACAATTGATTTCTAAGGGGATATTAATACTGATTTTCCCCCAGAAAAGCAGATGTGACTTAATAGAGAAAATTATTGATATTTCTTATCCCATAAAAATTTCTTATCTGTGTAATACTTCACACAAGTAAAGTGAAGTGGAAAATGAGCTATTATGTGGTAAAATCAGAATATGATGGGAAGAAAAAATATTTAGACCAATAAAGTACTCTCTAAAAATGTATTTTTCTGATTTATCCAAATAATTGCCTTGATTCTTCTCTTTATTACATACATAGCCTTAACTATATGCTTCTGTACTCAGCTGGGCTGAATGCACAGTAACTTTATTAAAGGAGCAACTGGACTTTTATTATTTCCTAAAACAGAACATGGCCTGTTCTCCCTGACATAAGCAAACGGTATATTCAACTTTATATCCATAAATGCACAGAATAACAGGGAAAATTAGCCACAGTTCTCCTCCCCTATTCTCCTCAACCCCTCCTTTAAAGGACTATTTGTTATTTATATAGTGATAAAGACAATATTCCTTATCTTTGAAGTACAAGAAAGAGTGGCACAGTATAAAGATTATTTATAATTTTTTAAAAAACAACTACTTAAAAAGAAACCTTATACAATTAGAGTATTATTTTTAGATTTGGTGAACCTTTATAGTATATTAAAAAATTAAACATTTGAATTTTGCAGGTTTTTTTATATTATGTACCTTTTAAGTTCTCAGCATCTTTGGCTACCACTATCAACTTGAAAACATTCCATTTGAAATATCATCAAATATATATTTTGTAGGACAATTTATATATGGTATGATTTGAACTACCATATTAAAACAGATTAAGCATCATGCTTTTAACTGAAATTAAGGTTTCCTTCTAAGCATGCTGCACATTCAATAGAGACATATTATGTTTTAGGAGCACATAGTAAAGAAAGTCATAACCCCTATTTGAGGCTTAGCTTGGTGGCTGATGAGATCTACCATAGACTAAAGAGAATATAACCCTTCATCTGCATCTGAACACATAGGGCTGAATGTGATGTCAGATAAATTTTAAAGATTTGGTATTAATAGTTTTCTTCAATACAAACATTCCTAATAATTTTGACTGTTGCACCTTAGTCATTAATTACCCAAGACATGATTTTTAATGTATTTGTAAAAGATCTAAATCAAAACTAAATTTAAAAGGTAATACTTCCGTAATGCTGTCAAGTGCTTTTTCATAATTTTATTTTACCAGTGAGCTAGATTTTAGTATATAAGAATCTAAATATTTTTTTAATTATTCACTCTAAAATGAGAATTCCATTAAAGCAAAAAACTTAGAAGTTGCTTACTATCATTTCAAAATCCATAATCTAGAGGAAGAATGAACAGGAAAAATGTAAACTGACAATTTACCCTTTTGTTTTATATTGGGAAGTAAAATTGGAATGTATTGTAATCACAGATTCTAGGGGGAGAATATTCTGAAAAAATACTATCTATATCTTATCTAAGAAAGTCTCACAACTTAATGACACTAATACGGTTTAGAAATATTGTCATGCAATTAGGGGGAGTGGAAGGATTGTTTTATCGGCATAGTAATTAAGAACAATTAATGAGATTTTTGTTATAATCAGTTTTGTTTTGACCACTCTCCTGGTTATAAAATCTCAAATTATACTAAGCACCTTATAGCTTTCACATATACAGCTTGTTGCAACAAGTTTTCAGTTTATATCTTCTTACTAACTGCAAATAAAACCATGACCTAGCAGGCCCATGGCAGAGAATTCATAACATGTGCTTTACAGCAAAATCTATTAAATATTGGATAAAATGTATAGCTGCCTATGAAAAAACTTAGAATTCTTCTCTGGAGTATTTTTAATGTCCTGTTTTCTGTCACTTATCAATTTTCTTAGCCTCATGTACAGAAGTGTTAAGCTGATTTGATGAAGTGATCAGGTGGTAGCAATGTACAATTATCAGTACATTCAGTTCTTCTGGGTGAGAAATATTGTTTTCTGGAGATAGCAATCATTTTAAAATGCCAAATAGCTAACTGCTACCAACTCTCTTTTATGTTTTCTTTTAGAGAGGGAAATATTTGTGTGCCAATAATCATTAAAGAGCTATTTTGTAAGAGTGTCAATGATGTTAAGTACATGAGAGAATTTTATCCTCTTAATTTGCCTGTGAGTGTAAAACGGTGTAATTCCTATAAATCTTTATATGTATAAAGCAGTCTTGCACTTGAGTGATTTGGTCTATGAAATGTTCAATAACTACTTTCATTTAGTAGTAATATTCATATATTTATTTCACACAGTTAAATTTATGTGTTTGATTTTTGTCATGTCCGTATGAGAAAAAGGAATGCAGCTTACAAGTACTTAAACAACGATATTTTGTGAAGTTTTACAATTTTAGTAAAATTAACATCATTCCATCTCATTTGAAGGTTAAAAAAAAATGAGACTTAAACTCTAGCCAAAGTAGAACTTTATATTCTACATGTCCGAACTGGTTCCTAGCAGCTTTTGGACTGTATCTCATTTGATGTTATAGTATCTTTATTTGTAATAA
Source organism: Callorhinus ursinus (assembly GCF_003265705.2). Taxonomy (NCBI): domain Eukaryota; kingdom Metazoa; phylum Chordata; class Mammalia; order Carnivora; family Otariidae; genus Callorhinus; species Callorhinus ursinus. The sequence continues at coordinate 731,360 of NW_027397089.1, forward strand.
ATGTTCAAATTTCTATTTAGAAGCTCTAATGTACATCTAGATTAAATCAAAAGTTTTATGCTTTTAAAATATGTATTTCAAAATGTATATTTTAATTTGAGTGCATGTTATAGTATTTAATATTTCACGTCTTGGAAAATTCAATATAAATATTTATTCTTACATGTGACATGGGATATCTCTTAAAAATTATGAATATGTATCATTTCCTTCAAAGTCATTCTAGCCTATAGCTGTATCAAAAGTATTGTATATTTTATGGAAATTTAGTGATGTATATGTAAATTTTTTAAGTTATTTTATTGAAGTTCAATCTTTACATAAAACTAAAATCTTTTTTTAAAAAAAGTGTCAGTGCCAGAACTGTAAATGAAAATAAATAAAAGTTATGACAATTCATTAGTCATTTATCTCCTTTGCACTTTTGTATTTTCTCTATTTCTCTTCTTTTGATTTTGGATCTAGGTTACCCAGGAAAGGCATCTACAAAAATTAGTTCTCTCTATATATTTATGCAGTCCTCATTTTAATGATATTTTATCTTTTGATAATGGGTAAACTCAACTATCTTTAAAAATAAATATATAATACCTAAAAATTGTTCCAAGGAATTATTCTAAATAGTAAATATAAAACTTTGAAATGAAGTGCTTTAGGAACCCTTGAAATATTTCTGGTTGTTGTCAAAACCAGGTGTGACACTGGGGCACTTGGGTGGCTCATTCAGTTAAGTGTCTGCCTTTGGCTCAGGTCATGATCCCAGGGTCCTGGGATCGAGCCCCATATCAGGCTCCTTGCTCAGTGGGAAGCCTGCTTCTCCCTCTGCTGTCCTCCCCGCTTGTGCGCACTCTCTCTCAAATAAATAATAAACCGGGTGTGACATAAGCCATTATGTTGGGTTGACAAGAACTGTATTTGCTTTGTAAATAAACACAAAATACCTGCTGGATGACCTGCTGACAGTTCCTTTTGGAACTCTATTGCTCTCCATTGTCATTTTGCCCTAACTGTAGTTTTTATTGGCAAGAAATTATCTACTGTTTGATCTGGGCAACTGTTAGACTTATCTCTGTAGTTAGGGTGTGCCATCCTGAGCCCAACTGTAGAAACAGCCTGAGGAGATCCCATAAAGACACTAGATCCACTTGTCCAAAGGCTTATAATACGGGGGTCTCATGTCTAGGTGGCTTCTCCATGCACACAAAATTAAATTTTATTTTCTCCTGCTTAAAAAAAAAAATGGAGTTGCATTTAATCAAGGATTCTGATGCCAGCAACTAAGATAAAAAATCCTACAGTCAGAATGACTCAAAGAAAATCCCATAAATTATGCATAAAGGGTCTACTCACCAGGACACCTAAATATTGCAGTCCTTATTTGCATCAGTGGTCAAAGTCTTCATTTAACTATCCAGTCCTGTGGGGTAAACATTGTAGTGCTTTTATGGGTACTAAACTTAAGTTCAGAACATTTTGATGACTTGCCCAAGATCACAAACTAGGAAGTAGTACAGAACTTCTCTTTGTGTGGACTACACCAATAGTCTTCCTCTCCCCCTCATCATTTGGAATGTCTTCTGGTCAGACCTAGGCAGAAAGATTACAAAATAAACATTGTGGAATTCCTGTGTTCGTTATTACTTAAACGGTATGCAGAGGAAGAATCAGATACCTCATTTTAACCTGGTCTATAGACAAAAATTCTAAAGATCTTTGGAGATTTTTTTTTCCAAATATGAAGCACTACATAGTCCATTGTTTAAGGAATCAGAATGAGTACAAATTGCCAGCGTTGAATCCCAGCTTTTCTACTTACTCCCTGGCAACCTAAATTACTGACTTACTCTTTGCCTCAATTCCTGTCTATAAAGTAGAGATGTTACTATCTACCTCATATATTTGTTATGGGGGTTACATTAATCATCTAAAACACTTAGAGCAATAGCACGTAGTAAGTGCTGGGTAACTGTTGGCTGTTCTGTCATCCTTCACATGCTAACCCTGATGCTGCTAAGGTCGCACTGTCCAAAGCACAAGCAATGTGTTTATAAATTCCTGAGAACAACTACTAGGGCAGGAGCACACGGGCTTGACATATGTCATATAGAGTGTATGACGGCAGCAGCCAAGCTCCTGCTGACCAGAATGGTTTGCGCTGATATGGCTGACTAGCCTGATGTTCCTTTTCCCTTCTCCACCTCTTTCCCTTGAGCATCCTCCTGAATGGCACAATGAAAAGCACAACCTTCTCACAGTCTCCAGATTAACAGGATTTAATACACAATTTCTCTGTATGTGATCTCTGAGTCAAGAAACAAAAATAATTTTAGAATATCTCGGTAACCTATCATTTAAATTCTTTTTAGCATTAAAAAAAATAATTTTCAAAATTCTCTCCAAATGCTCTAAAAAGGGGAAAAGGGGTGGCAACACCTGAGTGGCTCAGTCAGTTGAACGTCCAACTCTTGATTTTGGCTCAGGTCTTGATCTCATGGGTCCTATAAGATGGAGCCCACATCAGGCTCCTCACTCAGCCGGGAGTCTGCTTGAAGATTCTCTCCCTCCCCATACTCGTGTGCTCATGCGCTCTCTCTAATAAATAAATCTTTAAAAAAAATTCCAAATGAAAAATAACATTAACCCTTCACTAAGTGACTATATTGAAATTAAGCTATGAATTCAACATGAAATATTGATACTATTTTTACCTTTAATATTTCATACGCTTTTCCACTACACTTATAAAAACTGCATGATGAGCAGCATGCAGAGCAAATTAATTTTTTACATGAAAGAAAATACTGACATGGTTCACTTCTAGCAAATGGATACTAAACCCAAAACAGATCTGTTAGAACAGTGGTTCTCAAAGCATGGTCCTCAAACCAGAAGCACTGGCATCATCTGTGAGTTTGTTACAAATGCAAATCTGTGTGCCTCACCTGACCTACTGAATCAGAATATCTGGGGATATAGTCCAGGAAACTATATATATTTTTAATTGAAATATAATTGACATATAACACTGTATAAGGTATACAATGCATTGATTTGATGCACATATTGCAAAATGTTTACCACCATAGTGTTAGCTAATACCTCTACCACATCACATAATTATCCTTTCTTTTTTGTGGCAACAATCTGGTCTCTTAGCAACTCTAAAGTTTATTAATACAATACTATTGTCTATAATCTCTATGCTGTGCATTAGCTTCCAGGACTTGTCTACTAGTTCCAAGTCTGTACCCTTAAACAACATCTCCCCAACACCCCACCCCCCAGTCTCTGGTAACCATCATTCTACTGTTTTCACAAGTTCAGCTTTTTTAGATCAGGGAACTGTATCTTAAACTCTCTAGATGATTCTTAAGCACACAATAGTGGAACCACTACATATGATTTTTTAAATCATCACATTAAAAAGGAATCCGCTGCATTTTCTTTCAAAGGGTGAGCTCATCTAGTGAATAATAAACTGGACTGAGTGGATTTATATGCAAGTTACTTAGGAATTCATAAAGCTAAGTCATTTCCACCTCAGAGGCTTAGCATGTGGTGTTACATCTGCCTGGCATACTTGTTGGCCTATTCTTTTTTTTTTTTAAAGATTTTATTTATTTGAGAGAGAGAGAGCACATGAGAGGGGGGAGGGTGAGAGGGAGAAGCAGACTCCCTGCCGAGCAGGGAGCCCGATGCGGGACTCGATCCTGGGACTCTAGGATCATGACCTGAGCCGAAGGCAGTCACTTAACCAACTGAGCCACCCAGGCGCCCTGTTGCCCTATTCTTTGTCTCATTCCTTCTTGTCATTCAGGTTTCAGCTCAAAATCATCTCCTCTGAGAGCCTGTCTTAACTATTCAATTTAATCACTCCTTTCCTCCCCAATATCATGTAAACTTGTTTTAGTTTCTTCCTAGTATTTCACTATTTGAAAATTATTTTTTAGTTCTTGTCTGTTTCTCCCATGAGAATATACACTGCATGAAAGCAGGGACTTTGCAATATTCACTACTGACTCTCCACCTCATACAGTGCCTAGCATATAGTATGTGCTCACTAAATATTTAAAGAATAAATGGATGCATGCATCTCAGGTGCTCCTGTGGCCTACAAAGGAGTAGTGGGAAGTTTTAACTGGGCTGGAAAAAAATGATTAAAATGATACCATGGTACCAGGCCAATATCAGCATGTTTCATAAATCAATCTCTGTATAGCAAAGCTGTTTTAATTAAAAAGCCAATTCCATATGCTATATGAAGACATGTATATTCACATAAACACATCTGGATGATAAGTTTGGTTTCTTATTCCTATTAGAGGAGGAGAAAATCTAATTAGGATAGCAAGGTTGGGGTGAAATTTGCATCTTTTATAATATTGTATTTCTACATTCTTTTTATGGAATAAAAACACACTTATATGCTATATACTTTATACACTATCTTCAGGAAACACTGTATCAAAAGTAGCATTACTACCCTTAAGGTATGGATGAAGAAATAACTGAGTCACAGGAAGTAAAGTAACTTAAGTAGAACAGAAAGGTCAGTTTGTGCCAGTCATTTTTAACAAGTACTATTAATTTTCTTTTTTACAATGAACTTTATCATGGAAAATTTTATAACTGCTTCTACCCGAAAATTTTTGTACTTTTTTTTCCTGCAGGGTCACTGGTTATGGACTTAGAAACTAAAACATAACTACTGGATAAAACTGACAATAACATTTAGAGGTAAATGTGAAAAGGTTGGAATTTAAAGTCTAAAATGATCAGTAATTTCCAAAATATGCCCAAATTTACATTTATAAATTAACCCACAGAATCCTAGTAAGCTTCCTTGCTCTGAAGTCTGCTCTGTCTGAAATTCATGTAACTATTCCAACTTTCTTTTAATTGTTAGCATGGTATATCTTTCTCCATCCCTTATTTTTAATCTGCATGTGCCTTTATATTTAAAGTGGGTTTCTTAAAGATAACATATGGTTGGGTCTTGTTTTTGATCCACTGACAATTTGTTTTTTATTGGTATATTTAGACCACTGACATTTAGGGTGATGAAATATCTACTGTTATTTGTTACTGTTTTCTATTTGTTGTCTTTGTTCTCTATTCCTATTTTTGTTTTCTGCTTTTTCCATTTTTTGTGGTTATCACTAAGCATATTATATGATTCCATTCCTCTCTTTTCTTAGTATATCAACTATACTTTACTTTTTTCAGTCGTTGCCCTAGAGTCTGCAACGTACATATATAACTAATTCAAGTCCACTTTCAAATAATACTATACTCTTTCACAGATTAGAAGAGTCAGATATTCCTAATTCTCCTGTCCCTTATGTCACTGGTGTCATTCATTTCACTTGTACATAAGCTATACATTGCACACAGTTGCATTTGCTATCATTTTAAACAAACTTATCTGTTCAATCAACTAAGAATAGGAAAAATAAAAGCTTTTCCTATACACTCATTCCTTCTCTAATGCTCTTCTTCATGCAGATCCAAGTTTCTGACCTGTATCACTTTATCTCTGAAGAACTTTTCTTGTTTTAACATTGCTTACACAGGTCTAACTGGCAACAAATTCCCTCAATTTTTGTCTGAGAAAAGTCTTTTATCACTTTAGAAGGATAATTTTGCAGGATCCAGAATTCAAGGGTGGTGGGGGGTTTTTTCTCTCAACATTTCAAATATTTCACTCCACTCTCTTCTTGCTTACTTGGGTTTTTGAGAAGTCAGGTGTAATACTCATCTTTGCTCTTTAAGTAAGGTTGGTTTTTTTTCCTCCGGCTTCAAGATTTTTTCATCTTTCATTTTCCACAGTTTGAATATGACATGCCTGGGTGTAGTTGTGGTTTTTTTTGTTGTGGTGGTGGTTTTGGTTTTAATGGGTCTTTTTTGGCATTTATGTGAGCTTCCTAAATCCTGGGTTTGTTATCAGACATCAATTTGGGGAAATTCTCAGTCCTTATGACTTGCAGTATTTCTTCTATTTCTTTCTCTTTCTTATCATTCTAGTATTCCCCTTACAACTTTTGCATTTATCCCACAGTTCTTGGATAGTCTATGCAATTTTTAAAAATCTTTTTTCTCTTTGCTTTTTAAGAGTTTCTACTGACATACCATCAAGTTCAGAGACTATTTCCTGAGCTGTGTCTGGTCTACTAATGAATCCATCAAAGGCATGTTTGTTACTGTTACATTGTTTATCTCTAGCATGTTTTATTCTTAGAATTTCCATCTCTCTGCTTACATCACCCATCTGCTCTTTCATGTTGTCTACTTTTTCCATTAGAGTCTTAAAAAATATATTTATTTATTTATTTATTGGACAGCAAGCACAAGCAGGGGAAGCAGCAGGCAGAGGGAAAGAGAGAAGCAGGCTCCAATGTGGGGCTCAATCCCAGGCCCTGGGATCATGACCTGAGCTGAAGGCAGATTAACCGACTGAGCCACCCAAGCACCCCCATTAGAGTCTTTAATATATTGGTCATAGTTGTTTAAAGTCTCAATCTGGTAATTTCAACATCCTTACTATATCTGAATCTGGTTCTGATGTTTGCTGTCTCCTCAAACATTTTTTTTTCCTTTTAGTATATTTGGAATTTTTTGTTGAAACCTGGATATGATGTAGTAGGTAAAAGGTAAATAGGCCAGTAAATAGGCCTTTAGTGATGTGGTAAGGTGTGGGAGGAGAGGAATTGTTCCATAATCCTACCAGTAGATCTCAGTCTGAATGAGCCTGTGCCCCTGGGATATAAACTTCACAAAAAACTTTCAGTTTTTTCTTCCCCTTCGGTGGACAGGATGTCTAGAAGGAGCTGGAGTTGGGTAGTTCCTTTCCCCCACATCAATTAGACTCTGATAAAACCCAACCAAGTTGGGCTCTGGTAACATACTTTCTCTTGAGGGCAGGCCTTGTTAAGAATAGCTTGTGGGACACCTGGGTGGCTCAGTCGGTTGGGCGTCTGCCTTCGGCTCAGGCCATGATCCCAGAGTCCTGGGATCGAGTCCTGCATTGGGCTCCTTGCTCAGCGGGGATCCCGCCTCTCCCTCTGCCTGCTGCTTCTCCTGCTTGTTCTCCCTCCCTCTCTCTGATAAAAAAATCTTAAAAAAAAAAAAAAAAAAAAAAAGAATAGCTTGCTCTGGCCTATTTAAATTGATTCCTTTTCCCCTCCTCCTGCCAGGCGCCTCAGATAATTTTTCTCCAATCTTCACTGTTAGAACCTGGTAGAGGTCTTAGAAATAAAACTCAAAAAAGTGTAAGGAAGCCTCACTATGACTACACCCTTCTGGAATTTTTGGCTCTCAGACTTGTCTACATTGAGCCTCCAGCAATCCATCAATTAGTTTAGGTTTCCTACCTTGACACTGGTTCCCATAAATGTTTCTGCTCTTGACTTTCTGCTTAGGTAAATTGTGATTCTCTGTGTCTTCTCCAATTGTGGGGGCAGTGATTTGCCCTGTGACCTCACTTTTCATGTGGAAGAGTTGTTTGTTTTCAATCTGTTCACCTTTTTACTCGTCAGGATGGAGGATGACCTTCCAAGCCCCTTACATACAGGACTGGAAACCTAGTAAGCTTCCTCAACTTTGTAAAATACCATTTTAAAAACTCCAGGTGAGGTAGACACAATACCTTTCTATGTGCTTTAAGAAGCCTTTTTCCTACCAGAAGGAATAACTGGGCAAGTGACCAGAAGACACTGAAGTCTTGTCAGAGGTGTTCACCACGAGCAAGTCCCAGAGCTCCAAGGCAGCTGTACCATTAGAAACCAAAAAATAAACAAATTACCTTTATTTCTAAGGTTTAATCTGAAGTCTCAAGGAACCTGCAAGTGCCAGCAGGAAAGCCTTCAAGTTGCTAGACAGTAGAGTTCATTATCAACATACTTAACAAACATACCATGTATAACTGGCAGTTACATGACCTCTTCCTCCCTCCATAAATAGGGGGGGCGAAAAGGTGTTTAACTATAGAGAGGAACCTGACAAACCGGCCTTTCTAAAAAGGCCATCCAGACTTCTGGGGAAGATGGTCGAGTAGGAGGATCCTAAGCTCACCTCATCCCACAGATACAACCAGATAACACTCACATCAGTGTAAATAACCCAGAAAACAACATAAAGACAGAACTCTCCACAACTAAATGAAGAGAAGAGGCCACATCAAAGAGGGTAGTGAGGACAGAGATACAGTCAGAGCTAAACGGTACCTCCACACTGTCCAATGGAGGGAGGGACACCACAGGTGCAGAAAGGGGAGTGAAACAGATTCACACCAGGGATTCCACAGGCGAAAGAATCCCCATAACATTTGGCTCTAAAAACCAGAGGGGCTGACGAGTGAGTTCTTACAACCAGCAGGACTTAAAACCTGGAACTTTAAAAATCAGTGGGCTCAGCTCAGGGAGAGCTGGAAGGGCAAGAGGAAACTGAGTCCCTGTTCTTAAGGAGACAGCACAACAAACAAGACAGAGATACGGCATAGAAGCAGCAGCTTGAAAATCCCCTAGGGTATACAGGAGGGAAATTTGTTTACTAATTTCAGAGCACGCACTGTAGGTGCAGGGATCCTTGGGAGACTTGGGAGGCAGGGGGAGGGAGAGCAGACAACAAATGAGCCACTTCCCTCCCCTGCCTCCCAACCTACCAACACTAGCTAACTAACTTGGTAAAAATGAGCCCCACCCTACATTCTCCTGCAGACATGCCCCCTCCAGATCTCCTCCCATAGGAGACCAGCATAAACCTTGCTGACAGCTTGTGTGGATCCGCCCCCTTTAATACACTCCTGGCCTGATCCACCTAAAGCAATGCCACAAGCCTGGCAGTGTGCAAGCAGCCCCAACAGGGGCCAGTACCACTCCAGAATGATTCCTGCCCCAGAGAGAAGGAAGGAGAACTACACACACCAGTCAGACTGTGGCTCCAGCAGAGCTGGGGGCAGACAACTAGTCTGACTACAAGTTGAACCCACCAACAAAAGCCTCTCAGGGGACAAAACAAAAAGAGGCCTGCAGTTCAGTGCTACTGCATCCATGGCAAACACCTGGTCTGACACAACTCAAGCCCAAGGGGGCCCAGACTGGTCCGCTAACAGCACAGGAACCAAACACTCCCCACAATAAGCAAAGAGAGCTGCTACAGATGACTAAACTGAAGGCAACATCAGCTCAGCTACAACAGCAGGGCATGCACAACACATACGGGAGACATCCCTGAAGTGCCAGGTTCTAGTGAACAGGAGACACTGCATGACAGGGCAGTACAAGACCTCTTCATAAGGCCACTACTTTCAAGAGCAGGAGACAGAGCAATATGTCCCAAATGAAAGAACAGGACAAAACCACAGCAAGACACCTAGCAAAACATAGGTAAATAATATGCCTGATAGAGAATTTAAAATAATGATCATAAAGATACTCACTGGACTTGAGATGAGCAGAGAACCTCAGTGAGACTCTTTACAACAAGACAAAACAAAAAAGAAACAGAGATGAAATCAACAACTGAAATTAAAAATACACTAAAGAGGAATAGACTTGAGAAAGCAGAAAAACAAATCAGCGACCTGGAGGGCAAACTAATGAAAGCAACCCAACTGAATAGGTGAGGGGAAAAAATGATACAAAATGAAAACAGACTTAGGGAACTCAGAGACACGATCAAGCGTAATAACATTCTCATTACAGGGACCTCAGAAGGAGAAAAGAGAGAAAAGGGGGTAGAAAATTTATTTGAAGAAATAGCTGAAATCTTCCCAAATCTGGGGAAGGAAACGGAAATCCAGATCCAGGAGGCAGAGAGAGTCCCCAGCAAAACCAACCCAAGGAGGTCCACACCAAGACACACAGTAGTTAAAATGGTAAAAAGTAGTGATAAAGAATTTTAAAAGCAGAAAGAGAAAATAGTTGCTTGCAAGGGAAATCCCATAAAGTTATCAGCTAATATTTCAGCAGAAACTTCACATGCCTGAAAGCAGTAGCATGATATATTCAAAATGCTAAAAGAAAAAAACGCTCCAGGGCGCCTGGGTGGCTCAGTTGGTTAAGCAACTGCCTTCGGCTCAGGTCATGATCCCAGAGTCCTGGGATCAACTCCCCCATCAGGCTCCTGGCTCAGCGGGGAGCCTGCTTCTCCCTCTGACCTTCTCCCCTCTCATGCAGTTTCTCTCTCTCTCTCAAAGAAAGAAAGAAAGAAAGAAAGAAAGAAA